>NW_025335409.1:4157798-4201716 GCF_004798865.1 Varanus komodoensis
ATGGCTTACACAAATAAAATACAAATATCTAACATAAATAAATAAATGACCCACTCTGGCTGCAATTAAAATATGATGATAAAATTCAATATTAAAACTTATTAAAATATTGATTACATAAAAAGGTCTTAACCTGGCACCGAAAAACATATAAAGACGGCGCCAGGCGGACCTCTCTGGGAAGCGCATTCCATAGACAGGGCACCACCACAGAGAAGGCCCTTCTCCGGGTACACTGTCTCCTAATATCTTTCACAGAGGGTTCCCAGAGGAGGGCCTCTGCTGCTGATCTCAAGGGACAGGAAGGGGAAATAGGGAAGAAGGCATTCCTTTAGGTAACCTGGTCCCAAGCCGTTACCATTGAACTTTTTGAACTTTTGAAATGGAAAGCAAATCAAACACAGATTCATCATGTAAGGGTGTTAAAGGATCTATGAGAGAAATTAGGGGAGACATCCACAATAGTTCCTTGTGTTCTTGTGTTCTGAATACATCTTCAAGACAAAAAAACCAACCAGACTTAGAGTAAGATTCTCCATACTTATAAAAGAAAGCACCAGCTATGTTAAAAAATATCCAGAAGAAATTGAAACAGAGATTTTTCCATCCAAGTCCTGGACTTTGTCTGCACCAAGTCTGGGTTTATCCCTATCTATTTAATCATCTTTGAAATTAGCAGGATTAACATTGACACCTCTGTTTTCTGACAGATGCTTCATCTTTAACAGTGATATGGTATGATAAGTACGCTCCATGCTAAATCAGCTCTATCTGTTGAATTTAAGTGGTGCAGATGGCTGAGAATTTCAGTTTATTATAAGAATTTACCAACATTCTTGATGTTCTCCATAGTCAGAAGACAAGGAACATGACATTTCAAAAATCTGAAAGCAGGGGAGAAAAAAAGTGCATATGTCCATTGAATGAGTGTAGGGGAGGCAGTCCTGCAATGGTAGATCCTGCCATGGGACCCTACATATTCAGTTGCCTGTGGTTCCCTCAGGCTCTGGATGTGCAATTGTGCAGGTGTGGCCAAGCAGATGGAGCGTTCAAAATCCCAGAGAAAATTAATGAATAGTAATTATTTCTTCCTGAAATTTCTAAAGATGGACATCAGAAATATTTATTTATGGCAGGTAGGAGGAACTAATGGTCTTCCTGATGTTGATCTCCAACTCTCATCATCCTCAGCCAACAAACATGGCTAAAGGCTGGGTATGATGAAAGTCTTAGTCTATTGAAACAGTAAATAGGATTTGGATAAATTGGCACCAGGAAATTGACTCATGGTTTTCATGGAACTTGTGTGATTTGTGGAAAACATTGATATTGGATTTTTTTTAGGTAAAATGACACCTGAGAGCACATGGCATGGTGAGATTTGCACAAAATTCAGTAACCCAGATGTTTACAGGTGCTGTTTTGTGCAGAAGCACCATTTTTGGACAAGAGTGTGCCAGAGAATACAATGTGCACAGTTTGGTGAGATTTGCACAAATTGAAAAAGTCCAGTTAAAGCTATGTTTTCCCAGTTTCCATAAATTTCACTGGTGGTTAAAAAACTATGGTACATCTTACAGACAGAAGTCCAAAGCCAGCTGAACCAGTGTGCAGCCTGTAAACTGGGATCTTGGAGCCAAAGTGAGGAAGTCAGGTGGGAATCCAAATCTCTCAACAAATTTTTCTCACAACTTACTTGTACTCAGTCTTTCCACCAAAGACTTAAATCTCCCAGCAATTCCCAGCAATCTCTGCAGCCTTAGGTTAGCAGTACGAATAATGCTTCTTATAAATTCTTTGAGGTATGAGTTTATTGAAATAATCTTTGATTATGGATAGTTGCAATTACAGAAACTTCAAATTGCTCTAATTCTTTGCTTCTGTCAAGAACATAGTCTGACATACCTGAGAAAAAGATGTGCTCTTTTCAAAGAAAGCCTGGATGATTAAAATTTGTCTTAATACCTCTTACAATCCAGATTTCCTAGCAACAAAATGAGTGCCTGCTAATCATGCACCATATTAGAGTAAAGAATTAGTGTTAATTAATAGATAAAATATGCTTCAAGAGTGAAATACTGAGGGAAATCCAGGCATATATCGCTCAATCAGACTCTGGGGGTACAAAACCTTCAGAGACTTCTTTTTGTCTCCCTGTTGGAGAGATCATGAAGGAACCCCTGCTCAATCACTAACAGCTAATTAGTGCTGAAGCATGTGATATAAATCCCACCAAAGTCAATTTGTCTTTTTCTCTGACTTCCGTGGCAATTGCCGCCAGTACATGTAGTTTTGGAAGCTGATGTATGCACCAGAAATTCAGTACATGCAGCCTGTAGAGAAATACATCAGTGCTAAAATATAAATCCTATGTGCTTATCCACACTCTTTAGTTTATTCTTAAGAAATTCTAAGATTATTTTATCTAGGCCTTACATGGGGATTCCTGCAAATACATGAGCAGATGGGAAGATATGGTCCTTTTTAACCTTTCCTCAAAATTGACAGAGAACCTGAAACCTGCACATAGTCCAAAGAGCTATTAAATCTTGGGCTTGTCTTTGTACTTGATCAGATTGTTTATATGCTGCAAGGCCTTGAAAATGCAGAGCTTTTCCTTTCTATTTGGCATATTCCCACATTGCAACACACTGCTGCTCATTATTGCCAGGGAAATATAACCAAGCTGGGTCTTCCACAGATGCTTATCAGTCAGATTCTGAAGGCAATATACATGACATGCCAATAAAAGATGGCATGGCAAAGCAAACTTCTTACTAGTTCCAAGTGAGGCCCAGGAGGAGGCAATAAGGAAGAAGGCCTTTTCAGTGATGGTCCCCTAAATATAGAATGATCACCCCACTGAAGCCTGCCTCGCAGCAACATTCTCATTTTTTTGTACCAGTTTAACACTGTGCTCTACTCCCAGGCATTTAATGGCTTGAGACAGAATATAGCAGATGTTTTAATAGGTCTGGCTTCTATTGAAATTGCGTTGGTTGTTTCCTGAAATTTTATACCATTTTTATTGTATCCATCTATACAATTGTACATGTGCTTATGAATTGTTGGGAACCACCCAGAGAACTCTATAATTATATCTCACCTTTTTCCTATCATGGCACTCATGGCAGCTTACATAATTCTACTCTTATCTTCACAACAACCCTGTGAAATAGATTAGGCTGAGCATCTGTTACTGTGGTATAGAAATAGAATTAAAAATTCACAGAAAGAATAACTAACTGTATTTTATAAAGGTGCCTGCATTCACTGCTTGTTCTGAGGAGGTTAATTAAAACTATTCTTTTTAATCAAGCTTTTTGCTCCCCCCATAGCACCCCAGCTACTTTGATCCATGCAGATAGACCAAAAAGTGAAATGAAATGAAATAAAACCAAGATTATTCACAGCAGATACATTAAGATTATCGAACTCTGTTAATCCTATAATTCACACTCATTTGCGTTCATTGAGGATGTCTTTGACATTTCTAGTCTATATACAAGGAGTTCCTTCCTTCTCATCCCTGCCATTATGCACAAGCTCATCTACAAGAACGTTGCTGTGCTGTTTAGCTGAAGATCTATCTAGTGCATCATTTTGTGTCCAGTAGAGGTTGGACACCTTGGGATGATCACAGGAAGGGCAAGATGCTCAGAGCCAGTGTGGTGTAGTGGTTAAGAGCGCGGGACTGGGACTCAGGCGATCCGGGTTCTAGTCCCCGCTCAGCCATGGAGCCAACCAGGAGACTTTGGGCCAGTCACAGACTCTCAGCCCAACCTACCTCACAGGGTTGTTGTGGGGATAAGATGGAGGAGATGTAAGCTGCCTTGAGCCCTTTGTAGGGAAAAGGCAGGATATAAATCGAAAAATAAAATAAAAAAATAAATAGCCATCATTCTTTGTGGTCAACAGCGCCCAATACTCAAATGCATGCTTCATCTGCCCATGTGGTTCTACTTAGCTAATCTCTTAGAAGGCTCCATTGCCAGACCACTTCTTCTTATGCCTTCAAACTTTGATGTTCAAACTTTCTACACTGAGTGAACCATTCATACCTCAAGACCATTTCCACTGACTCTCAGCAGATGCAGAAGTTAGTTATTGGCCATGAATGTTGAACTTCATGGACTAAAAGTGTAAATTAGCATACGTCCAGCACTCTCTGGCTCTGCTGCAAAGCACAATGGAAAGTCTCTGGGATGGGTTAAAGTGTCTTCAGAGAAACATTTCCACCATGACTGATTCCTTCTCAGCACAAGTATACTGATTCCATCTCCCCCACAGGTATACCATAGCCTTACTCCATTCTGACTTGTGTTCCTGGAATAGTCTGCTCATTTCTTGCCTTTTTCTCATGTTCTTTTCAAGATTAACTTCTTTAGTGAAGTCTTTCTTCAGTCATCTAGCTGTAATCTCTGACTGAGAACAGAGGAATCTGTCTGTTTCACTTTCTATAAAATCTGCATTTTTTCAAGCACAAGCACATTCTAATTTCTATGTCAGCTTGCAGTTGCTTGTTTTTAACTCTGCACATACTTTGTATGCATTTTGCATGCAATATTCTGTAATATACATTTTTGCAAGCACCTAAGATATGCTTTTGTGTGGTATTTTCTATAAAGTATGCATTTTGATGCATTTTTTAAATTGGAGAACAGCATTGCATCATTGTGAGAAGTGGAAAAACTGAAGGATAATTGCATTCCAGTTCACGTATTAGTTCGGGAAGTGTAAATTAGGTTGGGTCATATTAAAATGCAAATATCAACCCCATCTCTACCTCTGATTTTCCTTTAACCTTATTCCCTTAAATATAATATGAAAGAAAGAAGGAATGTAAATGCTACAATTTTAGTATATGCAAAATTCCCTTGTCCTGTATTTTGCTTTGCATCCTTAAGTAATTTAGAGGTACATTTAAAAACAAACATACCACTGTCTCTTTTTTATTGCAGTCTAGCTTCACAACCTGAGTAAGTATAATGAAATGCTAATTTCAAGTATGAAGGTAGCAATATTCATAATCTCTATAAATATTCGGTGAGTGTTTGTGATAATGGTCTATTATTCTCTTGTCTATTTTTAACTTTATACTTTACACTTCAATTGTTCACTAAATGAACTCATTTTAATCAAAATTTTATCATTAATTATCATCCATTCAATCAATATTCATTTTAAATACACTCAATAAGAAAAAAACTTAGTGTGTGATCACTACTAAGAAAGCAGGAAATTTATTTTCATCAAAGTTCTATGCATCATTAAGAGATGGTTTGTCTTATTATATCCTGTTATTAATGTTCAGAACCCATTTAATTTTACTTTTAACTGACTGTGGCAATTAGATAATTGATTTAATCTGTAAGCTTGGTGAATTGCACTGCTCTGAATTGGTGTCAATATAGAATGTGTTACTAACATGCAAACTATATTTATGGGATACACCTGAAAGAAGTGATTAATTTAGGTTCTCTCAGGTTTGTAAATCAGACTTATAATGCTACTGGATGGTTAATAATGATTGTTTTCTGAGTTAGTACCTTTTCAGATATGGAACATAAAGTATCCTAATTTTCATTTAATGGCATTTACTCAGGGTGATTAAGCATAAAGGATTCAACCCAGCTGAAGTCAGAGTGGACATATTGAAACCAATTAGAATTGAATGACTAACTTAACTATCATTGATTTCAATAGGTCCATCTCAAAGTATGACTATGATCCAACCCAGGGTCTTGGAGATATAATTTAATTATATATTTTGTAGAATATATTTACTATGTGTGCTATATATTATATAAACATATCTTTATAAGTTTTATCATATATTATATATTTACACAGACAGATAATAGTATGATACATTGCTCTGAGATCTGTCCATGGCAGATGGAACTAAAAATATTGAGCAAATGGCAGCTGCTGTTCCCTGTTGCCTGCATGTTTTCTGCATCTGGGCAGTGTAGGGGGAAGGATTTAGGCCATCTGGGAAGAGCGAACAAGAGAAGGGGGTAGCTGCTTCCTGGAGAAACCACCACCTCTGCCCCCCCCATTTCACCCCCTCTCAGTGGCTAGTGTGGTGATGAGCATTGGATCCTCATCCCAAAATTGCCAACCAGAGCATTGAATTATGAGGCATTGCTCAGTGAAAAGGTGGAAACAGGCTTCCTTATTAGCTGGGAGGAGAGATTTCTTGCTTTGCTTTTCATATGAGCTGGGCACTGAATACTAAGGGAGCTACTGTGTCACAGGGAGGGCTCAAAGCTTTGTATCTGGTTGTGATGGAAATGCCCTTGCATTCAGGGACACTTTGCAAAGCAAAACTTGGTTAAGGTGTTTTATTTATGGAGTAAGAGAGAGAGGCTACCACCTGAAATAGTCAGCTGTGTTATGCCAGGTGGAGGCCATAAGATCTTACCAGAAGAAGGTGACAAAATCAGGCAATAAAATGCAGATAAACTGTCCAAGCAGCAAGAAATACAACTGGAGGCACATTCTGAGTCAGAAGAAGGCTCTGCTTGAGAACCTGATGTGATTGTGAATGCATTTGCCTGGCCTGGAAGTTTAGAGAAATTGGCCTGTTGAAAAAGAAATCAATTGTTGCTTCTACAAGCCTTCTAATGAGTCCTTAAGAACTGTCATTTAGTAGACTTGTGAAAACCCTAAAGTAAACATTAAAAATTCCTTATGTACAAAAATGCTTTTTAATAAATTATCATGTTTAAAAGTTTATCTCATAGGTACTTCTGAAAGCCATTTCATTCCCAAGTCTCATTTACCAGCTACTACAGTGTTCTAAATCTGGGAAAGGGTTAAAGTAGAAGAGAGCTCCTTAGTTCTAGAAAGAGAAGCATTGTGTAAAAATAAAATCCCCATGTGAATGAGCTATCCTTCCACAGCTGGTTGCTTGAGAATGAAGCAGTTCTTTCATAGATAGCAGCAGTCTGTAGAACCAGGAACTGTGGTTTAGTTTAAACCATAAAATTAAACCACAGTTTAGCACAATGAGAATGATCCTGGGTAAGTCTTGGACTCACATGTGGCTACAATAAAATTGGAAGCAGCTTTTTGCTGTTTAATACAGACCTTGATTTGTTGTTACAAACTCTGGTTAGAAGATGTGATGGTTTACTGAAACAAAACTGTATAGAACTGTGAATTCCGATTCCGGTTAGTTTCAGAAAAACAAAGTTCTAGTTCCATCATAACAGGAAACTTCAGTTAGTTTAAGGCATGGATGTTCCAATCTCCTTTTCATTTCCATGCCAGACAGGGCTGACCCAAGATGGTACAGCAAATTATAATTCTCCACCTTCCTCACCCACAACAACAACTCATCTGCACTTTTATCTATGCTCAAATTATTTATATATCAGTCAAACATAGAGGCAACCGAAATGGTGACTATAACCATTTAAAAACTCCCAAGGGACAATGCAGTAACAACTAAAATGAGAGAATACAAATATAAAAATATTCATCCATTCAAAAATTTAAAATAGCAACAGTTCTTCCTTAAGATTCAACCTGGCATGTTGAATTAAGGGCCAAACTTAATTTTGGAGAAGCTCTTAGGATCTGTATTTTAGAAGAGGGCACAGCCAAAGGCAAAAGGCATAGGGCCAAAATACCAAATATTTTGTATTTAAGTTGAAACGATTTACTGCACAGCTGAGATTAGCATGGTTGGAGTATTTACGTTTGTGAATAATACTATGGCATCAGTTTGCATCTGGACTGTGAAACTCCAGGAAATGTGATTGAAGCTTTCATTAGAAGCTGCTACTGCCATCCCTACCCCACACGCAGGGAGGATAAAAAAGGGTGGGGGGAAATCAAGGGGAAAATGTCATCTTGATTGGTATCCAGTGAAGATGACTTCCTCCCCACACTGCCATGGGTGGGCATTGGGTAGTTGGAATATTTAAAACCTCTCTACATGTTGTACAATTTCACAAGACTAGAGCATTTTGACTTGTTAATGCCATGTGTGGTTTTTGGGAAGAGAATTCACTTTGCCCTCAATGGACAACACTGGCTGTTTACAAATGCAGGGAAGTTCTGTTTGTAAAATGGATATGAATCTGGAGGTGGGAATCCTGGGGTTCTCAGATGCTTTCCAATTTGCACACCAATTATATTTGTGCTGCTGGATAAACAAAATGTCTAGAAAGAACAGTAGGTGTGCTGAATAGATGTACTTAATGTGTATCCCCATCCTTATTTTCATATGTGTATATAATCAGAGGATAAATGTTGCACTTTCCCCACGTATAGAACAGTTATGCACTGCAAAGAGAGTACTGAATCTCTAACAGATGGGAGAAAAAAAATCTCAGATGATGTTTCCCCCAAGTGCAAGTGCACCACATTAGATTTCAGGGTTAATTATGCTAGTTGTTAATAGTTTTACCAGCTCATTCAAAATGTTCACAGTGTGACACCATTCTACAGTTCATTAAGGACCCTCACGTGTGATCTTTCTCCCTGTTCTGTTCCCCATTTTTCAAAATACAATATTGATTTTCAGAAAGCAGGTGGCAAATTATCAATAATTTTCTTTTTGTTTCCTAATGTATCTGAATAACACTACAATCTACAAAATGAACAAGTGTTAAGAATGGGCTTTCAGTGGTATGTGTGTATGTCTGTACTCAGATTAGGGTTGTATGATATATTTCACAGAAAGCCAAGGTCTTATCACTCCACCAGTTTTAAGAAATATTTTATTCAGATCATGAAGTACTATCTATAATCCAATAATATTTGAAAATACTCATGCACGTAATCCTCCATTAGGCATCCTCATAAAATTTTTTACGTGGTCTCAATAATGCAAGGCACTTAATATGGAGACTATTAAGACTGTCTGAGTTCATTAAGGACACATTATTCAACTCCTACCCTGAAAACAAGCTTGATATGCTGTCTGTTAAAGTTTACTAAAAGTGCCAAGTGTTACATGGCCTCTGTATTCCCCCCACCCTCCATTTCAAGGATCCAAGAGCTTTCAAGAAGCAAGTTGGTGGTCTCTTGGAAACCAGATACAGTAGCGAGGTCATTCTACGTTTCTCGCATATGGTAAGGAAACCAAGAGGGAGATAACAAGTTAGTGCAGCCATACATTTATTCCTTGTCTGGAAGACTGGCAGTCCCGGATGGGTGTATGGAAGGACTGAGAGGCTGAATTCAGTGGGAATTGGTGAGACATGGGAGGAAGTGGGGCATGGATTGTCCCTCAGTATGTTTCTATATGTATGCATTCTTTCTAGAAGCCTGGCAATGCTTTCCTTCCATGGGTAACATCTTAAACTTTTCTTGTTTTGCCCTGTTGAACAATTATGCAAACCGATACTCACTTATCCTTCGAAGTGTGAGTTCCTTTGAATTTTGCAGCAGAGCTAGGCAATCAAAACACATGTCTAAAATGTGCATATTAAAGAAATGTGCACGCACAAAAGTAACATTCAGAACATTCAGAAAGAAAATTGCTCATCCAAAAAGTCAATGATAGGGAAAATTGTATACAAAAATAGAGGTATTATTTGTGTCCCTCTCATGTAGATGCTGACAAGCCATACTGAGTAAAGAGATAAAGCTACTGATAGGGAAATTCCTGGTTTTAATGGGCCCTAGGGCTGTTACACAACTCCATGGACTAGGCTGGTTCATGAAATTGAAGGTAGGAAAAGTTGGGAAATTATTTTGGATGGGCACAAAGAAGAAAGTCTGGGTGCTTTTATTAGCTGGATCTAACTATCCAGAGAGCCTTGTTAATCTCTTGGAGAGCCTTGGTTACTGGGCAGCAAAAAAGGAAATAAATAACTAAATAAATAAAATGGCAAAATTTCCTCTCCTTCCTCTCCTTGTCTGTACTTTCATTTACCTAGCCGGCATTCATCAAGGGAGCAGCACTTGTCCAGCAGCTAGCTTGATCTCAAGGTGTTCTTCGTCAAATGCATTCTATGACCTGTTCATCTCACACACATGGACAGGAAAGAGGAAGTAAAAGCAGACTGGAGTTACCTGTGCTCCAGGAAAGCTTATTTCCTGAACATCTGTGAATGCTAATTTTATGAACATATATAGTTGTATATCCTAAGCAAATATGGGAATGATTTCATTTGTTCCTTCCAATGCTTCTTCAAATCTTACTTTTGCCATCAGACTGTCAGCTTAACCTCTTCACACCCCTTCTCAACTGTAACTAGGTTTGTGGGACTGAGGGGGAGAAATCCCTTTATTTTTGCCTTGCAAGCATCATCAGGCACCATTACAACAACAGCACCTGCCATAAGGTGAAATTCAGTGGTTATCTAAGGCTGTGTGGGACTTCCCACCCTTGCAATGTTGCCAGCATTATTGAAACTATTTTAGCTTCCTCAGACACTCATCCCAATGCATTTAGGTGAAATTCAGTGGCATCTCTAACAATTAAGCAATTGCTCGTCACAGAGTAAGAAGTGCTGTTTACCTTTAAATCATGCTTACTTTGTGCTCCAAGGAATATCTTTTCTGTGAAGAACTTGTCCAAGAGCATCCTCGAATCACCAAGGAGTGGTTGACTAGCCTGACCACAGTATCATCAGGATTTGCTCAAAAAAGTACCCTTAATGCTGTGACATAGTTTTGATCAAAGGCAAATTCTGCAGGCAGCATCAAGGGTAAATAAATGTGGACTATTCCAGTCACCTGCATAATTTCTGTTTCCGCTAGCTCATTATTGATGTATGAAGGCTAATAGTGCTGAGTAAAAAGAGGGAGAGGGAGAGAAAGAGAGAGAGAGGAGACCTCCTCCACCAAAAGAAAATCTTTTTATGCAGGTTCCCCATTTTATGTTTATTCCAGGTTGCATGGAAGCCTCAGGGAACAATCTTCCCTACTTCAGCCAATTTAACTGCATCTTGCTTTAATATTTATACTATTTTCTTTTTACAACACTGAATAGTGTTCTCACTTCAAAGACAGCCATCCCAGTGGGGGAAAAAAAGCCAAAAAAGCCCAAAAAGCTCTTGCGGATGAAAGTTTGGATTCAAATGGTCCAAATAACCCAGAAACACTGTGAGATACGTGTGTGTGTGTGACTTAAATATTATTTACAGGGTAGATGAATGTTAATATTGTAGCTTCCTTCATTTTCCCCCCTTTACCCTTCAGCTTTTCTTTTCTGCTGTGATTTAAACTCTCTGTCAGACAGTTTCCTATTGGCAGATCTGTTTTGAACAAGTGTAGAGGAAGAGGTTGCCCTGGCAACAGAAAGTGGAGTACAATATGTAAAAGATTTCAGAACAATTTTGTTCCCACTTACCTCCAGCCAAACACATTTCCTATAATTTTTGCAAAAATAAAGGAGGACACTGTTTCCCTCGATTAACAGAAGAGCTGCAAATGATGACAGACTCTATCTAACCCCATCAAAGTTAACAATAAAACCACCTGTTTTCACACTGTACAGAAAAATGCAATATATGTCATGTACAGCTAGCACTTGGTGCAATAGACAATAGATTATGTAGATGTAGGCAGAGGATAGAGATATAAATATAGATATGCTTCAAAATATTCTATAACTTAATGCTAACAATTAAAGTGGTATTTTACTCAGTTACATTATAATTCTAATATGCACGTTGGTTTGAGTCTACCGCTGTGTGGATGAAAAATGTTCTCTTGGAGGGGTTGGATTCAGTGCTCAGTATGAGCACCAGGGATGGTGGAAGTGACCCTCCCCAGCCCATCCTTCCTGAAACAGGCCTCCTGAAAAGGTTGCATGGTGAGTCAGGAGGCCCTGCTGAATGGGTTGAGCTGTGTTGTGTGGAAAGATCCTGAAGGGCTGGGTGGAGGACCTCCCATGAGTGGAGTCCTCCCTTGCAGAAAGTCCCTTCCTCTCCTGGAAGGCAGATTCTGGATCCAGTCCAAGGAGTCTACCTGCTTTTATCTGGAAATCTTTATCTTTATTAGCATTATTTTCAACTCTCCCTATCTGTCCTCATTTTGGCGATGAATATAACCATCAAAACAGAATAACAACAAATCAACCAAGAATTCTTTCATAAAATGTCAAATATTTTATTTCACTTCAGAAGCACATGATCTGATCCCAAGTTAACAAAACCTGTGACCCAGTGGGCTATGTTATTGTTATATGCCCTCCAGTCACCCCCAATTTATGGTGACCCTATGAATGAATGCCTTTCAAGCCATTCTGCCCTTGACAGCCCCAAAGCTATTCAGTGCAGGCCACACTTGAGCTCCAGGATGTGCTCTCCCTACATCTCTTTTTGCTGCCAGTCTGGGACTGAAAAAATGGAAGAAGTGTGTTAAACAACTGGCAGACCACAATTGCATGGCTGGTGGACTGCATTTAGCATGGTGGGTTGTTAACTGTGGAGATCTAGAGTAGGATGAAGTATTCACTTTGTAGTCCTATATGCCGAAGCAGTTTCTAGGCTAGTTTACACTTTACAGCTGTCACAAAGAATCTCTAACTTGGATTTATATTCCACCTTTCCAGTAGGTTCTCAGGTAGGGTTTCAAGTTTCCTCCCATCCCCTTGTACCATACCAGAGTGAGTCTAAGTTATTTATCTGCCTAAATTCTTTTGAGGCCGCCCTGCTACTAGAATAGTGGGGTATGCTTCAGCAACCAACCCAGTCAGCGTTTATACATATATTGTGGGTGTGTATGCAGCAGGTGGGGGAACCTGTCACCATGTCTTTTACCTCCGGCAGCAAAATGTCTTGGGAGCAGCTCTGTTGAGGGGTTGCTCACTGTATCTTTGCAACCCTTTTAGTTTGTAGCCTGCTCAAGCTTCTTAAAAAATGTTGGCATGGATAGTATTACCAAATATATACAATGAGCTATGCAGTGTTCATAAAGTCCATAGAATCATAGAATAGTAGAGCTGGAAGTGGCCATGAAGGCCATCATATCCAACCCCCTGCTGTTGCAGGACACCGCGTTACACCATCCCACTCAGATGGTTGTCCAGTTTCTTTTTGAATGTCTCCAGTGTGGAAGACCCCACCACCTCTCTAGGCAGCTGGCTCCACTGCTGTATTGCTCTGACAGTGAGGAAACTTATCCTGATGTCCAGCCTGAATCTGGGTTGTTGCAACTTGAACTGATTATTCTATTTCCTACACTCTGGAATCAGCAAGAAGAGAACTTGAAGTGGGCTGGCCTTCTGATTGGACAAGATATGAGGCTGGCTGGCTTTTAACTTTTCATAACAGAATGTTCACTTTGCCATACTCATACTTGGTTTATAACGTTTACATCTCTTTCTTGAATTTGATAGAGGACTTTATAATCGATTAAGTTCTGGTCAATGCATAAATATCAGTTAAGGCATATCATCTTTTAAATGGCTTTTTATCTGCTATAATAATTATTTGTTCTTCCACATTTTTTAGATTGTATCTCTGTATTAAGCTGGATCACCATCATAATTATTTGGACATTAAGATTTAATGTTATACCCTCCGCTTTTTTAGAAATCACCACTGGAGCATTTCAGTTGTGTGCTTTATGAAACTGTGATTGAAGATCTTGTTCATTATGTTACTCCATGTCCTCTTTGTAATGGATTCACAAGAAAATATCTGTCTGAGTTTAAGCTTAGGAATAATTGTGTTACACTTAGAAAGCAAGTCTTTGGTCCCTGGAAGAGCATATCAGAGATAATTGGATATTTGGAAAAACTCCTCTAAGGTTGGAGACCATGCTCTGGCCTCAGAAGGCTGAGTCAGGGGTTTCCTCATTGCTCCCCAAACCCTGCCTTTTCGAAGTACAGAAAGCAACCGTGGCAGGAAGAAGAAAGTAGGTCTTCTGATGCAGAAAGCGAGGAGATCAGGAAGACCAAAGAGGCCAGGAAACAGCCTTCTCCTGTATTCTTTCTTCTTCCTAAAAGCACCCTCAATGAATTATCTGGAAGAGAAAAATCTAGCAAAAATCACCAAAGATAGAGGATTAGAAGACAAAGAACAGCTCTGTTGCTTGTCATGTCCAGACAGCTTTAGCCCAGCAGGCCATAGGACTCTCAATAGCTCCAAGGTCAGAGGTTGAGCAGCAAGGGCACAAGCAGTATGATTCTACCTATTGTATGTTCTCTGTTCTTTGATAATGGAGAATAGTTACCTTGTATGTTCTCTTATTTTCAGTGATGATGATGGCACATGACTTAACACATGCATTAAATAAACATTAACATGAACAAATAATAGAAGATGGAAATTTTTAAAAAAGTTTAAAATAGATATTTAGTGGTTGGCCAAAGGGGGGAAAAATAAAACTGTTTCCAAAATTATGGATCAGCTCTCCCAAGATTTGATAAGCTATCACATTGGGTAGAGATTATTTTGCAAGATTGCAAACTATATAGGAGTATAGTGAGGTGGTGAGTCTCCCTTGCAATGAGGTGTTTGAGAATTTTTCGTCCCCTTGGAAAAAATTGGTGAAATGATTCCAATTTCTCTGTCCACAAAATGGGTTGAGAATTTTGAGGTAGAGTTTGCAGGGTAGAAGTAGAATCTAATCCAAATTAAGGTGTGATCCAATGGAGATGTCCATAAACCCCTGAGCTTGTAGGATTATGGGTATCCTATGTAAAGTGAGAGGAGCAACAAAGGTGATCTGCACCTCTCTACCTGCTCTGAAGTTGTCCATGACAGTCATTTCTGGCCATCTAGCTGTGGCACTTTGGAGGGGGAGGAATGGAGAGTAGAGTGGCCAGGCTATCCTCATGGTGCTCTAGCTTCCTTCCCTCCCTGCTGCCTTCATGTCCTGTCCACTCCAGTCTCCCCCTATTCCTGGTCCCAAGTGGTATAAGCCCTCTCTGATGCCTTTTCAGCCTTGGAGAACAAGTGGTACAGTTATTTCTGCACCAGCCTCAAGGAGAAAGGAAGAGGATAAGACCTCCAGGTGCAGGATCAGAGCATGGTCTTGGACCTGGAGCTTGGAGTCCAAATGATCCTCTGGTCCTTCAGATGATGCCTAGATGCCCTGCAGCACTTCAAGTTGGATATTTAACCTGAGAAGCTTGAGAGCATGCCTACATCTCTTATTTAAATCAAAGCAAAGATCTTTGATCTTCAGAGGGTCTATTTTCTTAGGTTGCATCCCACCTTATGGGATTTGCAATATCTTTGAAACCATGGCAATAGGATTGAAACAGAAAACAGACATAATAATAGTAGTCGACAAAACCAAAGCCAAGACCAATCTCTATTTCTACTGTCTTCATCTGAAGATCTGGTCATATATTTAAGTTTGAAAGCATATAACTGTTGTGTGACTACAGCGTGTTTAGTATCTCACCTATTCTGTCAGCATGTAACCAGAATATAAATTCAGTAATTCTAAACATTTTCAGTACTATAAATTCTGAATATTCACCCTTCCTTGCTTTGCTGTTCAATTCTTCTTATCATCAAGGATTCTCCCCCGTATTTTAAATCTCAGCCACACTTTTGAAAGCTTATAATTTTGGAAAGAAATATTTCTGTGCGACAGGAGAAAACAGCTTTAGTTAGTGAACATTCAATGGAATGTAGATCAATGTATAGCTATAGAAAGGGCTGCAGCTTTGTGATGGAGCACATGCTCTGCATTTAGACTGTGCAAATTTCAATCTGTGACATCTCCAGGTGAGGCTGGGAAAGGTAGATGACTGTAAGAAGAGCTAGAACTCGTCAGTGTATGTAATACTGAGATAGATGGCAACTGTCTGACAGTGTATAAAGCAATTTCCCATGTGCTCAACCTATCTGAAATTAATTATTTGCTAATTTTAGAGGAACTATACATCTAATTCCTAAATTTTGACAGTAATTAAATAGAGAGGGCTAGTTTCCTTGTGCTTTCTTCTCAAGAACATATCTGTGTGGTCACTGCTGGAGACAGAATGCTGGACATAGCTAGTGAATAAAGATACAGCAGAGCTGAGACAATGAACCAATGCACAGACTTAATTTTTCCCAGAAACGAAGGCCACTTGAGACCAGGCCTCATCAAACTGATTGACATAATTTGAGTAAAAATGCAAACATCCACACTGCATGGGATTCTCATGAAAAGGTGGGTGGAAATTTTTGTACCTCTGTACCTTGTTCCTGAAGCATTCTCTCCACTGAATACTAAGGCACAAAAACTGGAAATAGCTTTGAGTCTTGTTTCAGAGCTAAAGCCTGGCAATTACCTGGTTCCAAATCTGAATCCTGGAGATAATTCCTAACAGAAATTAAGCCCTGCATCTGTCTTATGCTCAGAAACACTAATTTGCTCCCATAGCACATGTTCCAAGGTGTTGGCTTAGGCGATCTTTACCTTTACAGCACTAATGGAATTTCCTGTCGCATGAGTAAAACATTTATATTTCATCTCTGAGAAACAAAAAAGATAGACCAACCCAGATAACATAGTCTGAAAAGTACAATGGACAGAAAACAGGCCAATAATTGATTAGAAAATTCCATTGTCTGGTTTAAGCATTCATTGACATTACTTGATTTTACATCACTTGATGTGACTTAGATTAACAAGGATCTGGGCCTCCTTCAATTGCCAGTATCACATGATCTAATGCGATATGGACCTCTTGGCTGCATTTTTTTTGCTGCTCTTATGGCTGAAATGCAAGTTGAGACAGTCCCCTAGTGAGCCAACTGTATTTGTGTTTTAGGCAGGACAAGCCTTCGAATCAGCATTAAAATTGTTGGAAACAAGGGATTAAATAAAACTACATTTCCATAATGTTCTAGTTTTATGGAACTTGAAAATACAATGCTACTTTCCCTCTAAGTAACAAAGGCAATATTAGTAGGGCCTACAGGTGGGAGTAGGTGAACGTTCTGAGATAATAACCTCTTTGGTGTATTACTTGCATGGAGAGCACTCTACATATAAAAGGAGTAAGGAAGCCATCCTGCTTTGATGTGGCTTGGTCCCCAAGTGCCTGCAATGAGTGTGGACATCTGCACAAGAGAACTCTGCAAGTATGGATTTTCATGAAGGCTGGGATCCTGGTCACACATGGTCCCAGATCCAAGGAAAGTAAACTTCTATATGCATAGCCTTTTCCCATGGGGATGCCCATTATCATAATATTCAAGGCTTAGACCCTGAGAGGTGGGCACACCAAGGAGCTGTGGAAAATGGTAGAGTGGGTCCAGTGAGGTGGCCTCACCATCCCTTGATCATAGAGGGATGTGACTAACATGTGAAGGAGGCTAGTGATCCATGTGTACTCAGAAGTAATTTACTCTGAGAACTGTGCTAAATTGCTGCCAAACCTCTCTGGGACAGCTTCACAGAAGTAGAAATGTGGACAAAAATTATGTCCTGGAATAATGCGCATAGCACATAAAGCCAGAATATATCTCTGTACAAAGACCCAATGTTCTGCTCCCATGTTTGAGATCTTCTTTCTCCTTGCAGATGCCTCTAGCATGTTTTATACTGTATGAGATTATGAAAAAGGTATGCCATAATTTGAATAATGCAATTACACATAATGCAAGAGGATGACAAAAGGAAAAGAGATTTAGTATTCAATTTTCAGAATGCTGTGCTGGTTTTATTGCATTTCAATACTTCTAAGAGAAGAGGCTTAGTTCTCAGGCTTTACTCCACCTGACTCATTCATTCATATAATATGATGTAAAGATTTCTCACTATCTGTTCACTGTACAGTCAAACCCAAGCTGCACCAGCTAAGAGTCCAAATACATTCAGATCTTCCTCTTCTGATACTTTATGATGGTCACCAGCTTGTAAATTCCTGTTTGCAACCCCACACCATCCTCCTCTCGTATTTTCTCAGAGGAGCATCAGCAAAGCAAACCCTTAAGTATCAGTGGTAGACTGGCAAAAATAAAACAAATTGCATAGACATATTTTATTCACTTTGGTTAGGCTGGTCAGCGGGGACTTCATTTTAGATGGACATGTGCTTTTGATTCACATTGAATTCCGCTGCCCAAACACTGAGATCTCATAGACCAAACTGCACAAAGCAAGCAAAAAACCCAAACCCAAAGGTATTTTTAGTGACTCAGAACAGATTGAGCAATGCCAGAGGAAATGTCCAGGGGGTGGTAAGTGGGAATAACAACCCCATCCCGTCCTTAATTTAATAACAGAACATGAGAACATGCCCTTCCGAGTAGAAATGTAGTTGCTCCTTGCAGGGGAGAAGGGAGAAGAGGGACCAAGCAGCATCTTCTGTTTACTGGGCATGTTGCAAATTAGTGCAAGAAGAAAACTGTGAAAAGGAGAGAGGAAGGAAGGAAAGCAGCTGAAGACTGACTAGGCTTATGTCCTTCTTTGAGTTTCTGCTGTTTTGTCTAAGTATGATGGGCATTTCCTCTTGCAGCATCCCTCCTTCCCAGCCCACTGAAGTCACTAATTCTCCTCCAGAAAGGTATCACAAGTTTAGCATATACTGAAAGAAATATCTCAGAAAAAATGCAGCATATCAACAGTTATGCTATAAGTGTGGGGGTTGCAATATTCTCCCTAGAAATTGCTCCTTTTGTGTTTGACAGATTTCTCCTCTTGCTTGGTCCTCATTCAGGAAAAGGGCTGAGCAAGGTGGAACTGCACAGATGCTCACAGAAGTCCCTGTCATGTGATTATAACTATAATACTGTGTAGAATAAAGACTTCCGTAGCATTAACTGGAGTGATTGCTTTCGTTGGGAAGGAGCGCCAGCCTGACAACAGTCCCACTGCACAACTAGCAGCCTTCAGCTGTGGCACAAATCAAGGCTGCAAGTCATATACAAGGAGGGGGTTGCCACTTGCTTAGTGTTCCTGCAGACACACTTCCTGCCAGGTACCCATGAGAAAACTTAGTGTGCTTACCTGGAAGTCAGACTCTCAGCTGCAAGAAAGAGGGCCAGAGTCCAGGGAACCAAGCACATGGCATCCAACAGATTCCAAGCCCCAAAACACACACACACCTATATAACTGGTCTGAAATATCCATGACAGAATGGGAAAAATAGCACAGGGAAGATGGTTTGGGGTTGGTGTCATATGACATACCAGTGAGTCAGACATTGCATCACTGGTAAAAATGCCTAATGTAATCTACCTGGGTTCAGACAACATGATAACCTGCACTCAAGGGGTAAGTGTGGTTGTCATTGAACCATAGTTTGTTGTTGAAACATGGTTTACTGTGTTGTCTGAACCCACCTGTGACAACAAGCCATGGCTTCTTAGCCACAGACAACTCATTAAAAGAACCCATAATTTGATGTTGGGCTGTGAACTATGGGTTGCTAGCCCTGGTTTGTAATCTTGGCTGGGACCAGACATGACAACCCATTTTTCAACAACAACCAACAGCTGAAGTTCAACAACCCACACTCAACACATACTCGGTATGATTTACTGTGTTGCTTGAACCAGTTAGCATTGAGCAGATTCAGGTGGCAGCAGTCACTGGGGCCTGGGCCAAGGTGGAGAAGACCTTGGGCAAAAAATCTTGTGGTGCCCACTGTTCCTTGAGTTGGCCCTGGCAGGCTCCTTTGACTGCAGTGACAGGGCCCTGCACAGTGCTGGGCAGCCAGATCTGGTCATGCCTTTTCATTCCCACGATGTCTTTCAGGGATGCCAGCTAGGACATTTAGAGGCTGACTAGATCCAGCCACCTGTCATTACTCATATGGTGGGATAGGGAAATATAAAATAAAATCATGCACATAGGCGGTCATCAGCAGTGGGCCCTGGCAGGACATTGTGTCCCTGGAAGCTACCCAAAATGCTGTGTTCTGGCACTGGACCTGGCTGTCATAAGGACATTGTACATACCCAGTTGCAGGCATGAGCTTTTGATGACTAAAGGACTGAATGTGCCAACATGACCTTAGTATGCTTCTGTCTAAGAACAATAGATTCTTGTCTTCAGTAGTGAAATTATGTGTGTCAGAACAGCAAAAGTATCCAGATGGCCCAGCACTTCCCCAGTGCACCTCCAAAGCATGCAATATGGTGATCATACACTAAGAAACCGCACAACCCTGAAGAGCAAAATATCCAGGGAAAAATGTTGGATCCAGACATGCCTCTCCATAAAAAGAAGGACTCATTTCATTCACAGGGGAAATAGGACACAGAAGAGACTCCCTGCTGAAGTATGGAGGCATCATACAGATTTACTCTCCATTCCATTCTAGGTGTGACTAAGTCTGGTTCTGATCGAATGTGCTATTTCACTGGCATAATTCTCTGCAGGACTGATTTTTTAAAAAAATACAGCGATATTTTCAGCAGCACAAAAATGCTGAAATGATTTGATGTCTCGTTGTGACATTTGAGATTGTAACTTCATTTATTGTCTGGATTTGAAAAGAAATCTTATCCAATTGTATGTGTAGTATTCAATGGATCGAGGATGACTGGGAAGCTGAAAGGATAGGTTGATAATGAATGTACTACAAGGACATTATTCAGAAAAAGTTAGTCACTACTGAGTTTGGTTAAAAGTCAAGGATATTTAGTTAGTCTGGGGATTTGACATAACTAACTTTTGCTGGATCATGCTACAAGTGTTTGGTCAGAAGGACACATTACCTTGATGGAAACCCCATAGTTCTTTCATTCATATCATTTATTCCATATCTATACTGCCCAATGTGCCTTCTGGTTGATTTAGAAAGATTAAAAGCTTAAAAATACATAAGAAAAACCAAATGCATACAAGCATATGCACATACAACAGGCAGAGAATATGCATATACCTAAAAGCAATTTTAAACAATCAGTGAGAAAAAATCAGGATTCATCATATACTTGAGAGAACAAGCAGGTGTTAAACTAATGAAAACATGTAACCATGTTGGCAACAGGAGGGCCTTGTCAGGGCAAATCATTCTGCAGTTGGGTGGCAGCACAAAGAGCTCTTTCGGCCATCTGATTTAAATAAAAGCAGATTAAGCAAGGGAGGCTAAAGCTGGGAGTGGAGCATGAGCAAAATGGGAGGGGATGTTTATCCCATGGCAGGCCCATTTGGAATTTCCTTGCAGGTGCTTTTCTACCTCCGGGACTTACTCTGGAGTAAATGTGCCCACGATCCAGTTGCCTAGTATATACTTTTCCTGGACAATATGAAGAGATGCACAATGAATAACTTTTCTAAATGGATCTCTAGACAGTGTTTTCCCCTATGGTGGTGGTGGTGTTGCATTACATTACATTCCTCCTTCCACAGCCACTTTTTATCCTCACAAGAACAACCCAGCAAGGTAAGCTAGGCTGAGAGTCTGATGTGATCCAAAGTCAATCCATGAGCTTCATGACTGAATGGAGACTGGAACCAGATCTCTCAACACCCCAGTACAGCACTGGAACCACTATGCCACTATTTTGGCAAGCATATGAGACAGGCAATATGCAATGACTGACCCACGTCAAACAAACCTACCACATCTTATCTTTTTGTTTCATACATGTGATTACAAGAGTACCCTTTGCAGTCATTTCTTCGATGTTCTCTGTGCTGCTTTCCTGTATTGTTTCCTCCTTCTAAAATGCAACACTCCTTAGTCCATGGCTTTAAAACTTAGTATTCCAAGCCATGGTGATAAACCCCATCTGAGTACCAGTCACGAGCAAGGGAGCATGATAATTAATCTGGAGGTCACATTCCTTAATTCTACTGATTAATCAAATCGCCATATATAAAAAAGAAATCAAACGCCATGTCATCTCACAAACAATCTTGCCATTGTGCAGTTGACAATAGTAATGCACCTTGGTCGCTTGCTTCCTGTTTAGCTCTTAAGGTTTTAATGAAAGAAAGCCAATTAGGAGTAAACTGGATACTACGAACATAATCAGGGTCATTTCTTGGTAACAAATCAATCAACAAAATGCTAATCACCTATGCTGTTGTAAGCTTAGATTAATCTATTAGTAATTAAAGTGAAGCACAAATCAAACACCTACCCTAATTGTAGCCAAAAGGTATAAATGCCTTTTTGTTGACCGACAAGCAGAC
Organism: Varanus komodoensis; assembly: GCF_004798865.1. Classification (NCBI taxonomy): domain Eukaryota; kingdom Metazoa; phylum Chordata; class Lepidosauria; order Squamata; family Varanidae; genus Varanus; species Varanus komodoensis. Next base: position 4,179,814 of record NW_025335409.1, read on the forward strand.
CCATTTGGAACAATGCGACAAGAATGCTGATACCTTATTTCAGATGGCTAAAGAAAACAGTTTTTATGGTGATATGGGTTAAGAGACCATTTATTTCTTGTATCTGTAGGGTGCTTTGGGTGTTTGTCTATATATAAAACAATATTTGCTGAGAAATTTTAATTTATAACTAGGCATATTAACCAACTCTTAGTCCTCAAACAGCCCCTGCATGTTTTGTTCTTAATTTGCCCTACCAGCAGCTCTCTTTAAAAATATTGATATGAAAATCTTTAAACAGAATTTATAGGGCTTCAGGTTCTATTTCTTCTTTATAATTGTTCCAATACATATATAGGTTTTTATATGAGTTCTTATAAGCACGGGCAGGTGGATTCCTTTTTGTGGTTTCACAGCCCTTGTTAAATCTAAAGGGGATGCGGGTAATATTTATGGCAGGCACAGTAATACCAATGAAATCTATCACATGAAATCTATTCTTTTACATGTCATCTATTCTTCACTTTTCATAATGGCAAGAGTAGAAGATGCCCAGGCAAAGCTGCCTGTTGTTCTTGAGCACTTTATGTGAATATGTTTAGGAATAAAGAAAAGAGAACATTCCTTCATTCAATTTATTCCTGACTTTTTTCCTATAGGAAACTCAAGGTAGTTTACAGAATCCTTCTCTTCCTCCTCCACTCCTTTTTATTGTCACAACCACTCTGTGAGGTAAGTTAGGCTGAGAGTCCAACATTATTGTCTGACCCAAAATTACTCATTGAGCTTCAAGGCTAAGTGGGGACTAGAACTGAGTAGGGATGCGTGAGGAGTCCATTTTGGGATGAGAGTCCATCAGATTCCCTGGGCTCAGCTTCCCAGACTGCAGCCCACTTTCTCAGAGCTGTGAGTCTGACTTCCTGGTGAGCACACTGTTTGTTCATGTGACACCCACCAGGAATTGAGCCCTGTCCCTCTTCCACATATGACTTGTGATCTTTGTTTCTGCTGTACATGTTACAGAAGAAGGTTGCTTTGTTTCTGCTGTACATGTTACAGAAGAAGGTGTTTATGCACTTCCTCCTGGCTAGGGTAACTTCCTGTGCCAAGAGCAAGCATGAGAGGAAGTCTGATGAAGAGAGGAGAGTCAAGTTCCTGTTAAATCATCTCAACCCTACTCCTGAATCCCTATCCAACACTTTAATTGCTATACTGCATGCTAATCACTGCAAACGTACATTCCAAAATTGTTCCAAGAGTCTGACATGTTCTGATACTATTCTATCCATAGAGTAGTGGAACAGAACAAGCGGAACAGAGTAATGGAACAGAACTGCTTCCCCTGTGCTAGAGGTTATCTTGTCCAAGATAGCACTGGCATTGAAAGTTAAATCGCCCTATATTGAAGAAGTATTAAGGAATGCAAATGGAAATTTGGACTGTAGTCCTATGGTCTGCGGGAATGCTTCCCAGGGGAAATGGGAAAGAGCATATCTCCTCCTTGAAGGGTGGATAGAGCACTCCACCCACTGAAGATGAAGGTCCTTCTCAGCTATACCATGACAATTTCTGCAAGCTCAGTGGAGAGTGGTGACTCCAATGTCAGTGGGACTAGTTATCAACTCCCAGTTTCACTCTGGACTTTAAAGAATTAAGTCATGGTGCTGAACCCTACCTGCAAAGTAGGTACAGTACCATGGATAACTCTTTTAAAGTTCAAAGTAAAATCTGGTGCAGATAAGTAGCCCTTAGCCACCATCCTAAGCAATGTAGGAACCTCAGTGCTGAGAAAACTAAGAAGAAAGAGGATCTGGGATGTGTCTTTAGCAGACTGAATGCAAGGATCTGGGTTAGTCCCCAGTCACTGCTGTCAGCATCCTGTAAACAATTTCCATTGGATCAGCTTCAATGGGAAGGAAATCGTTTAAAGCAAATGACAGAAGGAAGGGACTCACTCCTCCTTCCCTTTGAATGTATAGGCATAAGCTTGGTAGGAGATGTTGTGGTTTGTTCACCTTTGCAATTGCTTCCCGTATTTGAACTCTTGATCCAAGGGTGGTATAGCGGGCAGGATTGTATGTCTCTCTTCCAGCACATTTTAGGGCTGAAGTGCTGCCATTACCATTCAATGGAGACATCAAAAGTGCCACTAAATTTCAAACTGGACAAAGACACTATCCCATGAAAAACAGATATAACTCAAATGTGGCCAGATTATCCAGAAGAGAGGGAATGCTGAACAAAGAAATCTGCAAGTGAATCCTGTAAAACTGGGTTTAATAAACATCCCACAAATATTGCTTAAAAGAAGAATCACATTGCAATTTTATTTACAAAATTGTTGTGGGGCTCCAATGCATACATGAAGCTTCAAGGAAGCAGAGACTTCCCTATTTATTTTGGTGTGTTCAACTTTTTTGTGCAGGATCCGAAAATGTGCCATTTCCTAGAATGGAATCTAATGCTCTTTGAGATGGTTCTTTGTCCTTGTTTCCCCCCTAGGCACGGTTGCAAAAGGTGACAGACCCAGCTGCTTGCTGGAACTAAAAATATTTGGTGATTGCTTAGCAACTGTGCTTGGTTCAATGAAGGTTTATTCCAACTTCCTTCAAATTTTGAGATTGTCATTAGAGGCATATTTAGGCCCCAGTTAAACACAGATGTGAACACTGTTGTCACAGGAGGGGAGGTGACAAGGTTAAGGGTCAGCAAAGAGGACACCATTGCTGTGCACTGCAGAGGATCTCTCCCATGCTGTAGAGCGTAGCCTGCCTCTGTAGATGCTGGGGATAATGTGCATTCCCTTGTGGTGGCGAGGTTTTTCAGAACAGCACGCACAGCGCTGGAACACAGTAGCCTAGTCCAGACCCAGAGAATCAGATGTATTAGTGAGCAGGACTTCTGTGGCCAAAAGATCCTGAAGAAGCCCTTGGACCTGGTAATGGAGAACATGATGAGGACCTTGAGAGGTTCCTTGGTAAGGGTATTCCACTCCCAGACTGGCTCACTAGGGTCCTGTTCCCTGTGGATTGAACATGTTTTGAATCCTTTATAGGAGCTTTCAAGCCTTCTCCAAGGGGAGGAAGTTCAGCAGCATGGTTAAAGCTTGAAAGAAAAGCTGGAATGGCTGAGAAGCCGCACCAGCAGAAGAGTAACCAAGTTCCCTTGCAAGAAGGCAGATAGCAGGAGATTATCCTATACAGAGGAGGGAGTTCACTGGATAGTAGTGGAGCCAATAGGTCATTGGGAGTGAAACTGAGAGACAGCAGCCAGATTAGAGAAGAATGCCTGGAGCATTTTTAGGTATGCTTTGTAGTACTTAATACTAGACTTAATTACAAGAGACCTACTAGTTTGCTCTGCCCTACTGTGCAAATGATCATTATAATTAAAGGTTACTTAAATGTAAATCATATCTGACCCAGCTGATCATGTGTGCTAAACTGGTTGTAGAATTCCCAAAGTAATGGTTTAAATCCAGACTTTGTGGTTGGTTACATAGTGGGATCATCATGAAACAAGGTTTTGTGAAACGTTTTTGGATGTAATCATAGCCTCTGGTGATACGCTTGTTACATCCACTTTAAATGCCAGGCACATAAAAACTATCCTAGTGGAAAAGGGTAAGGGATAATTCAAAGACTCCTTTTTATTCCCCCTCCCTTTTAGTAGGTTTGGTTCACTTAACAGAGTTGTTTTGCATGTGAAGGGAGGGGTTTGATTTTGTTTCTTCTTTTCATAGGATGTCAAAGATGGACAGTCAAATATTCAATTTCATCACAGTCTGAAATGTGCAGCACACAAAGCAGATGTTTCATGTGAAGATATTTGACTCTAGCAGACTCTGGTAGTCTAGGGGAATAAGTAGTGACCTCTTTGAACATCATTTTTATTTATGCAACCTAAATTTTTTGCAGCTTGACCCCACCTGGGGACACACTGCCTACAACCTTAAAATTCATTTTCCATTTTAATGAACACATTCATTTGCCATATGTGTACCTATCTTGTTTTCTGAAAACTCTCTAGTGATACAGCCCTGACTTTGTAGTGCCACCAAAAAAGAAAATGGAATAGTTCTTCTCCTGTGATGTGGGTAGTCAAGCTAATCAATACAAATCATGAAAGAGAAGCTCAAAACACAGTAAATCCACATGGCTTTATGTACATATGTATGCATGACTTTTTTGCCCACCAGGGCCAGAGAAATAGGAAGGAAAATCCAATCAAATCGCAACCTCAGAGCAAAGTGAACAAACCAGAATGTTCTTTAAAAACAGATGAAACACAATTTCAAAAGCCAAAGACATGACAAAGCAACACAATTTGTTTTGTACCTGTTGAATCTTTAAAGGGATAGAACCAGTATGATTTCCCTGGAGGAGGTAATAATACATTTGTATCCTTCCTTTTTTTCTGTTGCAAATAATTCAAGCCCACTTACCTAGTCTTCCTCCTTTCCCTTTTGTCAAACAGCTCTGTGAGAGTCAGTGTCCAGTCCAAAGTCACCCAGTGAGCTTCATGGCCAATTTGGGACGAGAACTTGGTCTCCCACTTCTCAGTCTAACAGCTCACTAGCTCTTTTTATTCTTTTATTCTGTCAAAATTCAACCCATTCAAAAATGAAGAATACCCCACCCCCACCAGGAAACCCCTAGCCCTCCAGTTATGATTGGACTCCAGTGCCCATTACACCCACACAACCTGCCCAATTCTGAGGCCTGATGGGAGGATTAGTTCATCAATTTCTAGAGGGCCACAGGTTCCCTACCCCTGTGGTAAACAGTGCTAAGTAAACTTGGGTTTAGTGCTGCTTTTCTCATCAGAGTTCAGAGTGGAACATGTTCACGTCCATCCCTTATGGCCCATCAACTATTCAGATGGATTGTGGCAGCTATGAAGAATATCACTCAATCAATAAAGATGTGTGAAGTGATACAGTGCATAAAGAGACTCATTAAAAACATTTCTGAAATGGCCTACGAGGACCAGCAGAGTTACAAATACGATCACAAAAATGTTTGTGAGATTAATGTAATATGTATATGCCCCAGCTCTGCACTAGCTTATTTTTTGTTTTGTTTTTGACACAGTAATTCCATTTACCTGAATTGTCATAAGTATTTTTATGTCTAGCACTCAATCTAAAGATGCAATCACCTGGCAAAATGAAGTGACTTGGAATGAGCCATTTCAGTTTATTGTGTAAATAATGCTTCTGCTTAAAAGAGGAATGAATATGTATTTAACTCATAGAGCGGAACAACTCCGAAGGAGCTGTCTTGGTCTATCAGCTGCATAATGCAGTACACATTGTAAAAAGCCACCTAATTATGTATTTATATATGGCTGTTGTCAGTTTACATCAGACACTTAACATTATTTAATCACAGTTGGTATCTTCGTGTTCCGTATCTGGTTTGTTTTTGAGTTTTCCAGGTATTAAGAAACATGAAAGTGTATGTTTGTTGCCTTTTGAAGACAAATACTTTCATGGTAAATAAATGTTAGGACTAACATTTAAGTAATCTTGCCATGACGAAATAATCAGATCCCCTCTGTGAAGCATGGTTAATACCACCATCTCAGTGGCTGTTCCCACATTAGTTCAGTTCAGGTCTTCTACTGCTGTGAATATCAGACCTGTGAGAAGAGAACACTAGTTGCACGCCTTCCATCATCATGTTCTTCACTGTCTTTTCAGGGAGAGTGACCCTCTGAAGAGGAATGCCTCCTGTACCTGTGCAGGATCTCCACAAGTTTGCAAAAGCTGGAAAATCAGTGATCCAGATCTTGCAGGGAGCTTCCATGCCTGCAGGAGATGCTTCTCCCCAGCAAGTCCTCCTCCACAAGTAGAGGCAGCAGACACGACAATGGAAGGATGGCGCTACTGTGCTCATGTGTTTAGCATTCTCAGATCTCGAATGCCCCTATGAGGCTACTGCTTGAGATAAAGCTCCATGTGCATGCGGATCTAAATGCGGTTTTGCATGTAGACCACAAGAGATGGAGAAACCCTGGAAGAACAAACAACCATGGAGGAATTAGGAGGTCCATCACCCCAAAAAGGAATGATGTGCCTAATCAAACTAAGACAGGATTACTGGGATCTGTACTAACACCTCCTATATCCACAATTTTTAGGAAACAAATATCCCCAGTCCCTTAATCTGCAATTCTACTTGGAACTTCAAAATGTAGTGAAAAACATGAGACTAGGTTCCAATTTATGAGCATTTCAACTGGCTACACTGGTAATTAAATTCAAGCACTTGATGCTGCAAAATGATTCTTCTAAACTAAAATAGAAGTGTTTTTGATTGAAGGAAAATTTCATTTCTGGAAGAAAACTGGTGAAAATACATTATACCTGTTAATGTTATTTTTTAAAATGCTCATTTACAGTGTTTAGCAGCAGTTTCCTATAAGAATAACCTAAAAAAAATAGAGACCATTGACACAGAAATTGTCAAATATGCAGCCCAGAGGCAGAATGAGGTTATGTTAGGTGAGGGAATCAGGAAAATCACAATTTCAAGGACTCTCCAGGGTGCAAATGACCTCCAAAATACATTTTGACAGCACATAAAGGAATTTAATTCTGGACTTTTCCTTCTTTTTATGTTTGATCACCAGCAATTAAAACAGTTGTGGAGACTTGCAACATCTGTCCATCTCTCGGGCTTCTCTGAATTGCTTTTGAAATGGCCAAGGAACTTGAAGTGCATGAAATGCATTATATGCTGTTTCTTTAAACTTGGACTAAATGTTGACTAAGGGATATCAGCCCTGTTCATGCAACTATCTGTTCACCTTTAGCAGAAGCAACCAGGTTGGACAAAACAAAAGCTCCAAATCAGAATCAGCATCAAACTTTTATCAGAGGATCACAAAAATGTGCAAGATTTGGAAATCTTCAGATCTCTCCGTGGGCAATATGCTAATACTGATTTAAAGTTAAAGCAATGATATCTGCATAGTCTGAAGAGGATTCAGAGAATGAAGTTTACAAAATTTCAAATGGGTTGCATTGGTTGATGTCATATTTTCAAGTTTATCTGTGCCAGCAGCACCTAGGAACAAGAAAGTAGAAAGACAACTGTTGATCTTCCTCTTTTCAAATAACACAACATTCATAAAACATAGTATTCACTTCTGGTCAAAATTAAAATGCACACACATGGACACCCCCTCCCCTTTGGGTTTCTGCAGAATGAATTGAATCCTTACTTGTGCTGACCATGTGAACAATCTCAGTCATGTCTTGAGGAAATCTGCAATCCAATCTTGAATGAATCTTGGGAATTTCATGAATCTGGACTAAAAGCAAAGGCAATGTTGGTTTGTATGGTTTTCTGACCACTCCAGGTGAAAATCAGCTTTGACTCACTTTTGCTTCTTTATTGAGTTTGTTGCAACCTGAAGCATGTCGTGAAACCCAAGGACCTGGCAACCCTGGGCATTCTGAAACAAAAGAAAAATGTTGTTCAGAACCCCTGTGAAGTGAAAACATCAGCTTGTACAGATATCTACTTCAAACATACTTTTAGAAATTGTTTTCTATGCATGAACCCTGCAAAGTGACTGATGATGTTGCCACAAGTTTGGTAGGCAGCATATTAGTCACAATGAAAGGATACTGTCACAAGCCGTACATCATCAAATCAGGATAGCTACATCCTTACTTGGAAAGCACAAGAAGGTCTTCTTGAATGTTTGGGCACATTTAATTCCTCCTCCATAGCACATCCCTCGGTCACTGAAATCAGACATTTTGCAAATATCCCTTCCTACCACTCGACACTGTTCAAATGTACAAATCATTTTCAATACAGAGAGACAGTTTGGCTGTAAAATAGCTTTTTAAAAGGTTTTCTTCCTCTCCCCACAAGATACTTCATTCTTGCCCCACCTAGATGTGCAAATACTATAAAGATGTGTGTTTACTGAGAGTTTATAAGTTTACAATAATTATATGCTTGAAAAGGTTTTCATGTAACTACATGAATGAAGTGCCATAAGCAGAACTGGTTGCAACCATCAAAAACTGTCTCTGAGGTTTTCTATCAAAAAATACTACAAGGAGAAAAGGGCATGTATTAAATAGCTTAAAATTTTCCTCCATCAGAATTTGAATTCTTTACTGGCAGGTATGGGGGAGATGGAAGAAGGCACAAAGTTACTTATGCATTTCTCTTGCTTAATTGTTCCCTTGCCAAATCACTTTCCATTTCTTGAGATCTCAAAGCTTATTTTGGTAGTAAACTTCTCATTGTGACACTCACCCACACTACCTCTCCCTAAAACGTGATCTCTCAAATTTTAGCCATCTTGTCCAAGATTAGTAGACTGCAATCCCTTATAGGCAAAGCCACCTGATCTGAAACAAACACAAAGCTCTACAAAGCAATATGATTTATCTCAGCGCAGTGAGAAAGACCTTGATCAGCTGACCTGTGTAAAAGCTGTATTAGGGGGCAGCCCACAAAGGCTGGAGCCACTGATCACTGGTAGACAATCCACCCCACCACCTTGCTATCCACAGACACTTGCTAAAACAAAAAGATGGGGGTCCTGAAAATCTGTTACATCTGATCTACTGGATTAGTTGCCTTTTTGCCTACCACCCTACTTGAATCTTTCTGCCTGAGGTTTTATGCTAAATCAAATGTTGTCTCTTATTCATAAATCCCTTTTCACAAATAAGAGTATCCTAGGAGACAGCATCCTTTAACACACACACACACACACACACGAGAGAGAGATCTGGGGGGAGAGAAAGACTTTAGAGCATTTGTATATTACAACTCATAAATGTATGTGTGTCCCCGCAACTTGGGCCTGAGCCCAGAGATTTTCAGTACCTAGCCTTGTTCCCAGACCTGCTCATTCCCTTGCCCAGGTACTTTGTCATTTTGATAGGCAAATTAAAGACTGTCTACTATCATGGGTATATATCTTTAAATCAGACTGTGATTGGACAGCCCATCCAATGGAAGCATCCTCTGTTAGGGGAAAAAAAGACAGATGGTTGCTCTACAGTGGCTGTTTGTTTTGGTAATGATTGGCTTCTTCATCAGAATTTCAAATGCTTGTAGCTACTCTATCTTCCCAATAATACTCTCCATATAGGCTCAGCGCCCATATCTGTGATGCACAGAGACCACAAAAAAGGACATTTGGCTTCTGCATTGGGATGGAAGGAGAAAGCCCTTTGGTATATCTACTACAAAGGTGATGTAGCTATTGGTGTTATTGGTGATGGAGACAATCCCTGGCTCAAAAAGTTGGCTTGCAATAACAAGCTTGGCTTTCCCCCATCTCCAAAGCCCACTGCACTCTACTTGTCAGGTTTCTTCTAGAGAACATTTTCAATGAACTGACTCGGACCTGTGTGAACAGAAAGCTGACTCCAGCCATTAGTCCTTCTAGCACTTACTGTTGCCCCCAGGTTGATGGTCGCTTGCCAGGACTTCAGCCAGGAATGTTTTCAAGTCCTACCTGGCCATGCCAGGAACTGAACTTGGGAATTCCAGATTTTCTACTTCTGGTCTAAAGGCTTTCCTTTATACACTTACATGAATATGCAGAAAGAGGGGTCCTTCTGAAGACCCCCTAACTTGCATTCCCATTCCCATTCCCATGGGCATGTAGGAAAGGGCTTGCTCCTATGTTGTTCCCAAACTCTGGAGCATTCCTCTGGAGTTGTGTGTGGTCCCCATTCTTCTATTCAGGAAGGGGGTCAAGGACATTTTAAACTTTTGTTTTCTTTTAATTTGCTATTATGGTCTTCAAGGTTCTTTTTTAATTTTTACAGTCCCTTAAATTGCTTTTGCTTTTTGACTTCTTGCCCTGGTTGATTGCAGAGAAGTAGTGCAAATAACACCAAGCACAAGAGAATCTACCCATGTGCATGGGGCATAGCTATACAATAAGTGCAATGTCACAAGCACTCATAGAGGGCACAGAGAAGAGAAAAGAAAACAGTATAATCTCATTCTCATAGATCATATCTGAATGTGCAGCGTGCTACTCAGATGAAAGTTGGGCCTTAATTCTATTGTGTTCTGTTTTTGGTGTTTTGTTTTTAAGCTCCATTGACATTCCTCTAGTTTCCTGCTTCTGAAATATTTTATTTATAAACTTCTGTTTGCACTGCTACAAATGTTGAGAGAGCATGCTGTGTTTTCAATGAAACGAAATATCTTCTATGAATTTTTGTATGAGCAGAATGTTTTTCTGAACCTGATTTTCAATCTAAATATGGAAGAAATGTTTTGGGGAAAACTGGTCACACACTGCAGGCAAATGTCATAGCACTTATGTTGAGATCCCAGGTAAGACATGCAGATACTAAGCAAAAATGCACTACGTGATGTCAGTTTAATCTTGTGTTCGGTGAACACACTTACCTCTTTTCTCCTTGCTCCGTAGATATGATGATTGACAACCAGCTCTGTCATCTGACATTTTCTGCATATTGTCCCATCAACATAATTGCTAGAATCATATCAAAACTGCATTACTGGAAATTACTCTCAGACCCATTTAGAGAAAACACTTGAAAAGAAGTGCACAGGTGCAGTTTTTAAGAACTTGCTTCCATTTGAAACTCACACATACATTGCAGGAAATAAAGGGAAATTACAGCTATTAGCTCCAACAGGAAATATACGAACCAGATTTAACACCACATGAAATTTAAAATCCACACTGCTAACAATTCAGTCTGGGTTTTTGTGTTATTTTTTCATGTCTCTCCTACATTTTTCCCTTCGCTCTGAGTCTGGGCATTAGTTAAGCTTATCCCTTTGCAAATGATTTCTCATCTTTCTCCTCCACGCTGTTCACCCTTTTTGGTGTGTGCGCATGTTTTAAATGCCATGTCATTTTTGTGTGCATTGTGGGAATTTAGGTAAGCTGCTTTAGTTGTAAGAAAGTTCTGAGCATAACATTTAAGGCTGCTGCAGCAGTTTCATGGATCATTAACAATTTGCTAATATTGTTTTAGCTCGCAAATTAGTGCAGCTTAGTGACTAAGGAAAGGTTCCATAGTTGTCATCAATCAGGCTAAAATTCTTCATGCATGAGATGAAAAACGATTTTTAGCCTTTGAGGCTCAGGCAGCAATTACTGTAACCAAAAAAACAAAAACCAAAAAAAAAGTGGGAGGGCATGGTAAACATTCCAATGTTAAATTATCTTAGTGGTTCCATTATGCTTATGTCTTGCTGCTCAAGAACAGAACTGGAAGCATTCCTGTGTATCACTGTATTAGCTCTCTTCTATACTAATAACTGGCAAAGGGCAGGAAAAGCTGTATTTCAAGGAATTGTTGGGCTAGAATATATAACTGAATATTTTATCTAAAAGCAAATATTCATCTTTGCTGCTTTCTTGCCTCTGGTATTTGTCTGCATCCTGTCAACATCTTAGTCTTCTGAATGAATCAGGAAGCTTCAAACTGCACCACAATGAAAGCACAAATGGCTTCTCTTAATTTTTTTAAAAATCAATTTTAGCAAAAACAGATACAAAGCAATAACAAAAACAATAAGTCCCTTTAAAATAATAATAGCATATGATATCCACTCATATACATGTATTCACTCATGTATTCTCTTTCCTGCCACAGATTTATTGTCATGTTCAAGAAGGAGGTAGTCTACAAATCAGAAGATCATACAATATAAAAAGAAATGAGAATAAAAGACAGACAGACAGACAGACAGACAGGAGTTGAAGGGCATTGAGGGAAGTGAAAAGCCAGGGGTAGCAAGCAGTACCTAGCATTAAACTCAACCATCAAATATATAAATACATAAATATAGCAGGACACTAATAGAAACACAACAGAGACAGATTCAGAGTTTCTCAAAGTTTTCTAGCTCTGGCTTCTTGTAGGCAAAACTGCTATTTCATTTCAGACCCAGATCTCTCCAGTGTTGCCAATCAAGCAACTCCTTCCCAAGTCCAATTCAAGTCATGTCAGCAGCTCAGCTCATACTTGACTCAGGAGCAATGAGTGAGTGACTCAACTCAATATTTCTATTGTTCTTACAGCCAAGTTGCTTTTTGGCATTAGGGAGGCAGGGAGAGGAAGAGACCGGGGGCAAGGACATGAACTCACAGCCTCCTATAAACTCTATATGAATATCTCTTAAGAAAAGCTGTGAATATCTCTAGGAAACTATGTGAAGCATTTGGTAATATGTCATCGATGGTGCATAATTCCCTAGAGATAGTCACAGTTTTTGTAGAGATAGAGAACTTCTAAATATATTAATGGTTTTTTGTTCTGCAGTGTCAACTCACATGTACAAAGTCGGTGGGTTTAGGGGTGAGTGTAGGGCTTCAAGGATGAGCGGAACCACAGCAAAACAGTTTCTGGGAACAGCAGAAGCAGAGGTGCCTAGATGACTTCTCTATTCCTCTGTTGTTCTTCCTTTAATGTTTGAAATCCTGTTTGTTATTCATAACTTCCTAACCCACAGGGTAACATTAAGCCTAACATTAACTAATGATGGACCCGATGCTGGTGAGTCACAGTTTGATTGTGCTACTGGGAAGAAGAGGGTAGCATTGGAGTAGCTTTTATTTGTAAAACAGTTTAGAACATTATTTTGGTCTTACAGTGTTAAGTTAGATAACTATAATTCTTGCACTGATTATAACAAAATCATAAACACAAAGCATTTTGAGCACTTTAGGGCACTTTACGTTGTTTGTTCTTTTTGTTTGTTCATTTTCTGACTATATTTCTGAGTTATTCTGCTAATTTACTGTTGACCAAATGCTCCATGTTCTAGTGTGTGTATGTCCGAAATGCACAGGAGGAGAAAGTTTTCTTTTAAAGGATTTATTCTCGAGAATAACTGGCTACCAATGAATCATTCCAGGTGGCCCACCTGAGCAGTCCTCAGTTGGCCCTTTGTACATTGATCATTAAAGGGTTACGCATAACACAGTCTTTCCAATAGGCTACAGAAGGGAAAAGTTACAATGGTGTGATTTTCCCCCCTTGCATACCAAAGAAGATGCTCCAAAGGAGGGGCAAGGACACAGTGCTATTACATAGAAGAGGAGGAAGATGGGGAGGGTTGGTGTGAATTGCCCTTTGTCTGAGCTGCTGTTTTCTCTCAAGTGCCTACTAACTTTCGCTGGATTGGTGTGTCAGCTACATCTCAAGGATGCACACATGCTGGTTTCTAGAAAGAGGGTTTTTCTCAGGCCTGGTTATGTGTCAATGATTGCATGATTTAACCAATGGAAGTTATATCTATTGATTTGTACATCAATACTGTATACCTATGCACATACATACAGATTCTCTCTCTCCCCTTTCTGCCTCTCTTCAGTACCTGTAGTTTTCACTGAAGCAGCGTGAGCTTAAGTGGACTCTGGGGGATGGTGGAGGACAGGAAGGCCTGGAAGAAGGTTGTCCATGGGGTCACGATGGGTCGGACGCAACTTCGCGACTAACAACAACAACTGTATTATTATCATTATTACAATACTGTATTGTGTTTATGAAGTTTTAGTGAATATGGAAGTGTTAAGTGTTTTATATGCGTAAAAAGTAAAATAGATACAGATACTAAGACAAACATTTGGCTTACTCATATGATCCAACTTACATACAAATTCAGCTTAAGGGCATTTTCAGGAATGGGACTCATCCTTAACCAGGACTACCCATCTAGGGGGAAGGCTGGGACATCCTGCTTCCCTCAGCAGGAAGCACAACCTAACTTCTCCTGCCTGCTGCCTCTGCTCTCTTCCCATGTGTTTCCAGGGAGAATAACAGCACCAGGTTGGGGCCAATCATGTTGATAAAACCGGTTTTCCACATTGCAGTCTTGATCAGTTCAAATAGCAGCATAGCTTTGCTTAAATACAATCCAGTTGAAGTAAAGGATTTCAGTGAGTGACTGAGAGAAGTGTGGATGGGAAAATCAGGGGGATTAGCCAGCCCCACAGATTCACCCCACCTCCACCTCCCTTTTTTCTTTTAACGTTGGCTCTTGAGAAGAGACTTGAGATTTGACTGGAGACTTGGAGGAAAGGACTTGAACACATCACTGCATCCCTCTGGTCCAGACATGAATGTCTTTCTTTGATTTCCAATCTTGCACTCAGCATTTTGCAGTTCTTATATCATGTCTAGACCTGATGTGCTTTTGAATAGTCCCATACAACCAATCACCCACTCTGCATGGGTCAGATGTGCCAGCTGTAGGAAGTCCATTTTAATTGAGCTCAATAGATTTCCTGCCCACTTCTGATCATTGTTGTTGTCTATCTGTAAGATGAAATTTGCATTTGTGAACTTTTTAAAGCCTTAAACAACTTTGCAAACCACATTGTTCAAATTTCCTCAGTGTTTTCTATTTGTTTGTCTGTCTGTTTTAATGTTTAAATATCAGGCTGGCTTAAGTCATGGGGGTGTTTGGGTTGCAACACAGGGCTAGCAAATCAGAATCTGTGGAACCTCTCATGAAAATTAATAGGATGTTTATTTTAATTCCCTAATCACATTCCTCACATTCTTGTACCTGGGCCTACCTTTGATGATTGTTTGGAAACCTAAATTCATTCAGAAAGCAGCCACCAACCGAAATTGTGGCTGTGCTCTGCTGGAAGCGATGGCTTTTGATTTACTTCTGAGCACAATTCAGCATGCTGCTTCCCAGTTTTCACTTGGCTTGATTCAAATATGCAAGCTGCATATTCAGAGTTTTGCAGGAAGTCACAGGCAAAAAACCTCTCAAAGTTTGTGGAGAGGGTGACACTTTGGGGTAAGCGTTTTGAGTTTTATTAACCTTATGAGAACATGAGGTTGTCTGAGGACTAACAGGTATTTTCCTCTTTTTTGTCAAAGAGGAAACCGTGAGGGCAGCAACTTTACTTATTTTATTTTTCCATCTTACAGGGCCCCTGGAAGCGATGCCACATCATCAGGTAGTGTTCTTCGAAGTAGAATGTGCTCCATTTGAAAAGCCACTGTGTCTTCTAGCCACTCAAAATGCTGTTTACCCTTCATCATGGAACACCTTTTCTGTAGGGTATCATACCCTTGATTGAGGTCTAATAACTTCAGCTAAGTGGAAATTTACTCTGCTAATTTGTATTAGAAGTATACATGACCCCCCCCCCACCTCCTATATACACATGCTTCAACTCAGACCCTAATTTGGCATTTTGGAAAACAGACAATTTCTGCTCAAACTGAATTGGATTTGGTCTGCTTCAACTTGGCACCAACTCCAAATTGAAGCTTAGGAGCATGGGAAAGGCAAAACAACTACAATCATTTTTTTTCTCTTGACCTGAGTTGGATATTATGATTTGCAGTCAAAGCAGCCCATTAATAGAGGGTTATCCCTGCCCAATGTCAGCAAAAATTGCTTCACGGGTTTCTTTCTTTTTTCCTTACATTTCTAACACACAAAGCTCTCTGAGTTACTGTTTTTACAAAGATTAAAATTATTTTTAAGGGAACATATGATAAGCTCTTTATTTCTTAGCAAAACTGGATGAAAGAATCAAATCTGGCAAGTTTCAAAATGATAGACCTAAGGGGTAGGCATTTTTAACAGTACCCTTGACATTTTTAAAGTCCCAAATGAAGATGGTCCTTGTAGACTCTATTTGAAATGACAAGAGGCAGCCCCAGCAACTAAACTTGCCATTTTTCAAAAGGATGCAGACAGCACTTCATGTGAAAGGGGACTTCTCCATTTGTTATTTGAACAGGAGAATGGAAGAACTCCCCTGCCCCGAGCATTGTTAAATCTATTAATATAAAAGTACTACACATTATTTAAATGTCCTCATGCAAAAAAAAAAAAAAAAAACCTGAAAAATTTCCAGAAGGATTGGTGCAGGGGCCAGTCTCTTATGATGCTTGAAAAACAGTATAAGGTGGGGGGTTTTTTTGACTGAATGTCCATCTCACAGCCCTAACGTTGACTTCTTCCAAAGCACAATGATCCAAGTCTCTAGGTGTCTGTCACTCAGCCACATTCCATCCCTCATCATCTTCCCCTGCCATGTTTCTAGAAATTAAATCAGAAGGTGTAATTTGGATACCTATATGCTTTATACACACATGTTGCAAACATAGATTCCATCTGGGCTGAAGCTCAGTTCTATTGGCTTTTGTAAGAACCCCACCATGACACAAGGAACGACAGAACAAGACCACCCATTCTGCTAATTATTTGGAATTCATCCAAATCCACTTCACATCTCCACCGATTGGGGAGATGCCTGGGTAGAAAAGAAATTATTTTTTGACCCTCTAACCCTTTTTTACCTTACAGTAGCTGTTTTCAGGCTAGCTGGACAAAATAACCAAAAGCTTTAAATAACATATAGAAAAAGGTAGCAACTATATTTAAAAACATGATATACCTATGGTCAGATATGTTTTCTTTTTGATGAAGTTCAGTAGAGGCTTAGCAATCTATTGTCTTCTATAGGTTACTGTTTCTTGTTAAAGTTTCACATGAAAAATACATATAGTATTGTAGCTTTAAGAAGCTGGCTATAAAAAAAACCTCTGCTGTCTAGCCAGTCAATGACTGCTCCAAGGATTCATTTCATTGTCTACTTTCTGGTACAATGTATAATAGGAAATGGCTCTTTCAAAGCTAGTTCTGTCTTACTTGTGTTTCAGCAACAAATATTCCCTCAGATTCACTGCCTCCCACTGTAACATTTCTGTGATTTTCAGAGTGATTCCACCACTTGCAAGGCTTGTCTGGAAGCACCCTGTTTCTTTCTTAGCAAGAAACTTCACAGGATGATTCCATCTGTAACTTCTGAAGATAAGCAATGCCACCTCATGGTGGGCCATATGACTATCTGACATTCCAGGTCTAATGTTGGGCATTGCTCCAGTGTTGTAGCTGAGACTACATGCTTGGAGTGCCCTCTCTTCCATCTTGCAAGAAGAGGGAAAGAATGGTGTTGGTAGCTTCTTCAAGGTCACAAATGAGACCTTAGAGAAGGGATTCAGGCAGCAATCCAAGGAAAAACAAGAGACTGAAACTACCAACATAAAAGGCATCCAGGTAGTAGCTCAACCTCCTTCCTTTCTTGGAGAGCCAAACTCAGTTCTCTAGTTGCTTTGCAAGGTGGAGGAAGCCTTTGCGCAACCTTTGCCCGTATGTACTCCCCACCCTGCATAGAATGCCTATAATCTTCCAAATATGGAGTGTTCTGATCATCCCCACAGAATTGTGCCCTTGAAATCATTTTTATCTGGTTAGGCATTCAAATGGCAGAATGGAGGAAACTAGACTCCATTCGACCACTGCTTATTTCTTGATTTTATATTTAAAACATCTTCTGGGAGGATTACAAAACTAAAAGAATGAAACACATTACAAAAGCTAAAAGACTACAGTTCAGTACAAGGCGCTGTCTCCTGCAATAGAAGGATTTGTTTTTATGTTGTACTTGGTTATAAATATTTGATTAATCTTGCCAGACTTACATTATTTTAAATTTATTTTAACTGTCATGATTGTGTGATTTGGTAAATTGCCTAGACAATCCGTTGGGTCTTCCTCTGTGCAGAGAGAGTACAATACAATACAATACAATACAATACAAAAATGGGGGAGAATAGGGACTCAAACTTATACATCTGAGGAATACTGGAAGTTGTGGGGCTTTGTTCTGTCTAAACAGGCCTAAGATTGCAGTCTAAATGAATCAGAAGTGCACATGTGGTTATGAAAGTGAAATAGAAGCACTCAGAAGCTATGTTATTGTGGATCATGGTGATTTAAGCACATAGCATTACCATTCACTGAACAGAGATTAAAAGGACCTGCAAGTTTATAATTTTATCTAGAAGGCATGATGCAGAAGCAAAGAAGAGGGTACCAATGAATGAGAGAAAAACAAGTTAGTCGAGGCACTAGTTACAGAATAGGCCCGGCCCTGTTTACCTTATACACAGCAGTGTCCAAAAGCATGTGAGCAACTTTACCTCTGGATCTCTGCTGTTGAGCAACCCTTGTCAAACAGGCTGGTGGAATCCCTAATGCTACCACCCTCCAAATTTTTATCCTGTCGCTTTGCCATCCAGATCCTTTCACCTCTGGGGATGACCAAGGTAGAGACATTCAGAACCTGACGGTGATTTTTCACCATCAAATCAATTTTCTCACCCCTAAAGTACATTTCAGTAGAAAACCTGGCTCCTAAATAAAGTATGATCACATTCTTCAAAAAATTAGGGACACTATGCATTTATTTAAATTTATTCTGTCCCTCAATCATGTTATTTGTCAATAACCAATTGACTAATTGGTTGGCGAGCCAGTGTGGTGTACCAGTTAAGAGCATGGGACTGTGACTCAGTCGACCTGGGTTCTAGTTCCCGCTCAGTCATGGAGCCAACTGGGTGACTTTGGGCCAGTCACAGACTCTCAGCCCAACCTACTTCACAGGGTTGTTTTTGTGGGGATAAGATGGAGGAGGAGAATGATGTAAGCTGCCTTGAGTCCTTTGTAGGAAAAAGGCAGGATATAGATCAATCAGTCAGTCAAACAAACAAACCAATTTACAGGTTACATGTTGCAAATAGAAGACACAATGTTTGAATATTGGCCCACATACAAAATGGCTTATGCATACGTAACTATTATGTCAGGAAGAAGATTCTATTTTTCAGGTTTGTAATGACTTCGTAAGTTTGGTTTGGTTTTGACTTGAGGAAGCATTCAGCTATTTGATTGCACTAGCTGCAGTCTAATGTGGTACATTCCTGCAGCTGATGCATAACACCGGCCTACTGTTCTCTCTCCAGAAGCTGCCTTCCTCTTTCCCCAGGTCTTCGCCAAAGAAACTGAGCTCAGTCGCAAGCGGTCCAATTACAGACATGTCAAATGCCACTTTCTTGGTATGCAATGTGTTAATAGATGTGCAGTAATCCTTGGTTGTTCGAGTCATTCTAATCATGACATTTATAATCGAATTATACAACAGAAATGTTATTATGCTTAGATTTATCAGATACCACCAGTGTATCTGAACAACATAATGCAAGCCATCCATCAAAAAAGTAATCATTTACTTCTGTTGCTTTCCATTTTTAAGGACATTTTTCATCAGCTTGGCAACATGAATTATGAGCCCTATTTCAAACTTCACTTTCCTTTACAAGTTCATTTAAGAACATCAAGTCTTAAAATGGGATGAGAAGAGAAATGATTCCTTTATCAGCATTCCTTTCAGGAATAATACCTTTTGTTTCTAATATTTAATATAGCAGCTGTTTTAAGCTAAGTAACAAAATGTGTTACTTCTTCTTAGGAAGATAATTTATTTCAGGGGCAAACAGTACTTGTATTAGCTGTCAGGTTGTACACTGACTGCCTCTACGAATGTTCTAGCGCTAACAAGAAAGGCATTTTATAGCAAATTTAAACACAAAGTTGAACGTTAATATTAAACATGGATTTTAAAAAGCAGCCAGCTTAATTTCAGCTCAGAAACTCTTCTACATAAATGGCTATTACCCTTAATATTCAGTTGTTGGGATTAGTAGGGCAAAGTTCCTCTCTCTACCTTCCACGAACAAGGTAAGTTGAACTCAGTAAGCTTAGGATTTCTTTCTTTAGAGCTACTGAGGGGTGTCTAAAATATGAGATGGGGTTCATGAGATAGGAAATATTCCAATTTCAATGCTATGGTAGGTTTCTTCTACCCTCCTGTAAAATGCTCAGGCACTTGCTGCAATATCCCATGCCATATCGGAGCTCCACATTGTTTTATTAAGTAAGCTGTTACTCAAGAGCATTGCCATTAGACAAGTATAAAAATGGCTTCCCAACAATATTTGTGGGCAGAGAAATAGAACAACTTTAATGCATTTCTCCAGCAGAAGGACAATTCTCCCTCCCAAATTTCTCACTGGTGGGTTGCAGCCTTAGCAGGTTGTTGTTGTATAGGTGATTTCTCTTTTTGTAAGGGCTTTGTGTATGGCAGGGTGGAGGAGGTGAACACTGACAACCGTATTGCCAACATTGCCCCACTTTAAGTCTTCCACAATGTACCCTATTGAGCATCATTCTGGGGCAGGGTGGGAGGGGAAGGAAAAGTGGTGCCCACCATACTTAATGGAAGTGTGGGAAACCAAGCTGTCTATACACTGCCAGAAAGCTGTGATAGGACAGTCCTGTAATTCCTTAGTCAGCCCAAAAGTAAGATAAAGATCCCTGCAACCTGCCCATGAGAATTTATCCATAATTTTATTTTCCTTACATTTATTTTCAAAGAAAACTTCTTTTCTATCAAAGTGAATAAGAATTTATGGTAAAAGGTGGAGACATTTCAGCATAAGTTAAAAACACATATTTATGGTTTGTGAATTTCTTTCCTCTTTGACTATAATCTGAATAATTTAAGTTGCAAACACCTTTGTTTGGGAAGTATTGAGGATACCACTGTGGATGTGTGTATTTTTAAAATATTATTTTATCATCATCATCATCATCACCACCACCACCACCACAGAAAGTGATGTACAATTTTGAACAGTACAATAATCCAACAAAATCAGAAGAGAATCATATTAGAAACAAAACATTACCTAAAAACAGCCATACAGAATTAAATTTAATCAAAGGCCAAGTATAATTTACGTTGACCATTCCAAATTCAGTAGCGATATCACATGAACTGTATTTGGAGGTACTTGATGCTACGTGCCATGGAAACATGCTTTAGGCTTTCTAAAAACTATTTATTTCATTTTATTTCTATCCCTCTGTGCAACAAAAGCTCTCTAGAAATGAATCTGGACCTTTGCTTCTTCCCCCAGAGGAACCCTTTTCTCAAAATCCATGCAAGCGCGCCATACACAACATGCCTTTTCTCATGTGCATGGTTCTCTTTCCCCTGTGTGACCTTGCTGGGAGCAAGGAAAGAAGCAATGGGAGTATAGAAGGAAGACTTTTGCAGGAGGAATGTGCTTGCTCCTAGTCTGAAACACCGAGGGGACTTGATTTTGTGAATGTGTGGAGCTTAACTTCTTACCATCAACTTAAATGATTTGATTCATTCTGTAAAGCTGTGTGGAAGAAGATAATGGAATACTGTTTATAAGATCACATTTCCATCAGCTACTCAAGACGTAGCAGACATTAGGAACAGAGTGTGTTTCATCAGCACACAGGAAGTTGCCTTATACCAGTGCAAACTGTTGGTCCATCTGCCCATTGCTGCCTATGCTGGTACCACCAGGCCTGCTATTTTGCAGCCTTCCTAGTCCTAGCTGGAGAAGCCAGGAAGTGAATGGGCTTTACCACTGAACAATAGCCCCTCTCACAAAACTGGTTCCCTTCAACAGTTTTCCTAAATACACTGCAGAGTGTAGTATTTTGTGAAATAAACCAGGACTTTCCCAAATCATCCTTGCCTTAAGTCAACATTCAGACAGCAGGCAATACAAGCAATACAATCTTGTATTGCCACGCCTCCATTTTGCTTTCTGATTACAGGATCTTCACTTCTTATGAGCTCTCAGCAAAGCTTAATGTGTGCATGTGTCCTGCATGAATAGCACATATGAGTATTCTGTGGGGATGGTACATGGGCAGATACATGTATATATGATAGCTGTGAATGTGTCAGTATGGTATGATGGTTTGTATGATTCATGTGTTCATGAAAAATCTGGCATGGATGTTACATCATGACTGTAGAAAGGGTCACAGGAGGAATTGTAAGATATTCATGATGCTGCTGCTGAAGATGATAAAGATGATGATGATGATGTGCTTATGTCCCCTGACCCTAACACACACACACACTTTTTTCTCCTCTTCTTTTGTGAGAAAATACAGTTCAGTGTCATATATATATATATATTCCTAAATATATATATATTCCTATATATATATA
>NW_025335409.1:4201816-4222519 GCF_004798865.1 Varanus komodoensis
TATATATATATATATATATATATATTCCTAAATAGACAAAACAGTTAGTGATACTTGCTGACATATCTACTTCTCTCACATGTTTATAGAGTTGCATGGCACTTCAGACCATTTTTGTGCAATAAAATTGTATTTTAATGAATTCTTTGTCAAGGAACTTTTACTGCAACTCCTGGATATTTCACATGTGACCCTTAATAGCATGCCTCACTAGAAGATGCTGAAAAATGGGGTGACATATAATCATGATGAATTGTACATTATTAATGTATTCATAAATGTAACCATGGCAGCTGGCTGGGTATCTATCCCTAATGACTGGAGTTCAATATGGACAAGCAGTATATTAGAAATACATATTGAAAGTCTCTAAATCAGACTTTTAACTTAGGAAAGTGTGGAACCAGCATCATTAAATTGTGCAGAACATTCAAAGCATGGAGTACAATAACCCTAACCGGACCTCTCAGAAAATATTGAGAGTGACCTTGCTGTTGAAACACAAAAAGCTTAACTGGCTACGCAGGTGTTGCTCCAATTCAAAACAATAACCGAGTGGTTTTGGAACAAGTGTAGAGGACAAACCTTTTGAAAGATCACGACAAATTATGTCTATAGGTTCTGCTAAATATGATTTAACAGATCATCTATGATTCATGTAGGTTGGATTGCATATTTCATAGGTAAGTTATGCCTGCTTGAATTACATATTAATGACCACCTTATATTGGTTGAGGGCAGATATCCATTTACCTAGTAGTAGATTAATGGGGCATGCATCCAACTGCATCCAACTGTTAATTCTTCCATCTCAAAATGGTAAAACTAACTAGATAGAACATCTGTACCTGAACAAAACATTTCTGTACCAGTTGGTGAAACATTACAATCGTATGTTCATGGAAGATGCTGGAAGCATTAAGGGGATGCTTAATCTGTTTCAGGGGATCAGCAGGGGCTGGTGCTCACTTTCTTTTTTCTTTTGCAAAGGAAAGTTCCCCATGAGACTGCAGCCGAGCTTGGAGGCTGGCATGCCAGTCAGATATTCAGATTGCAGGACAAGCCTAAATTAAGTGTCCACACTATGGTGGGTGTGAGACTCCTCCACAGTCAACGGCAGCCCACTGAGAGGGCCATGGTGTGAATCAACCAGCAGTTGGGAAATTCCCGGAGACTGGATCTGATCCCATACTACCCACACCTCCTTCACCTTCAGGATTCATACTCTCATGGTCAGACATCTGACACTCTTGCCAAATGCATGTTCTTATTTGTGACGTGTTCTTATTTCTTGCAGGTCATCCTTCAATATTTATTTTGGAGTAAATCTCTGAAGTCAGTAAGGCTTACTTCTGCTTTTAAGTCTGCTACCCTCGGATCCCTCAGAGTGAGCTACTGTTTGGAAAGGAGATCCAACATCAGATCACTCTCCCAGACACCATGGAAACTTTCTTAGCAGTTCCTTTCTAATACTGGAATAACATGTGTGGTGAAAGGAGGTATTTCTGAGGGACAAGCTGAGAGAGGCCATGTATTCCCACCTGTTATGACTCCCAGACAAGTCTTCACACTGGCCAGTGATCTACATGAGTTGTGGGAACTTGAATAAATTGGTTCTCTACCTTTGGTGAAAACAGAACACACTGGAGAGAAGAAAGGAAATCTCTCTCTCTCTCTCTGATTCTCTCCCTCCCTTTCTCTGTTATTCTGTCTCTCACTCTCACACTGTGAGTTTTCTACAAGCAGTGTTTTGGATATCTTGGAGAAACAAGCATCAAAGTTCTCTGGAATTCCTTTACATGACTTTCCTACGAAGGAACTTATTCTTGAAACATTAACTAACTGATAATGTCAGAGTTCACTTTCCAGCAAGTACACCATCTGGAATATGTTAAAAAACTTTCTGCTACTGAAAATAACTGCAAATATCTTGTGTTAATACAGAACTTGTGTTAAGACTCCACATGAAGATCTATTGCATCCTTTAACCATTTCAGTCTTCATAAATAAATAAGCAAAAAAAAGAAAAATGTAAAGAATCCAAATACTAGGCACTGTTTCAAATCAATCAACCTATCAGTCAATAAAGTTTCCCAATGGACTTACATTCTAGTCTAGAGGGAAATAAAATTGGAATTAAAATTTTAAAAACATAAATTTGGTGGAGGAGAAGGCAAAAAAAAAATAATTAGGCTATATGAAATTCATGATCATGACTTTTCATATGATGGAGGTGGGCAAAATGAATAGCATCAATTAAACAGATATATCCTGTAAATAATTTAATAAGTAAGTAGTAGAAAGAGAGGAAATTGCAAAAACTAGAGGAAGAAAGTGATACAACCACCAAGAATGGCAAGACAATGTAGTCAATTGGAAGTGAAAGATAAATGTGAATGTATTTGACATAAAGGAACATAATCTTATATGATGTGAAGGGAAACCAGAGTATTATTTTTAATTTAATGATGCTTTTTAGTTGCCCTTTGTTGTTGCTCAGTGGAATTTCATTCCAGGTATTTGAGTAGAAACTTGCAGCCCTTGAATTACTTGTGAGTAAGCACCACTGCATGTACAGGCATCTACTTCTCTGTGAACATGTATAGCATTGCATTTAATGTGTTTCCCCTCTTCCTTTCCTAGCATTTATTACTCAAATCCCTGCTTGACTGTAACTACAGTGCTGTAGAAATGCAGAATAAAACATTTTAAAAGGTGATTTTGCATTTTGACTGTCATGTGGATCTACATTTATGGGCAAGCTCTATGAAGTGCAGACCTGTGGTGTTCCTGATTTCTGTGCATTGCTTTTATTAAAAGTATCTACTAAACTGTTGGTCCTATTGACTTTCTCCCTAAGGATACAACATTCAAAGAAGTCAGCCTGAATATATCTCCTGTTAGGTACCATCTATTGGTACCTGAAAATGAACAGATCTACTGGCTTAGTGCATTTGCAGACGGTCATTCATAAATAAGTTTTATTGCTGGCAATAATAAAAAACCAATGCTGGGCATTATCTCAGAAACTTCTTCATGCTATGGACTCCACAGATCCTCCAGCAGAGGAGAGATGAGGGGAACTTGCTTTCCTCTTGAGTAACAATAGGCATAATCCATCAAGCAAACATTTCCTCTGCAATGATGATTGATTTTAGCAGGGCTTGTGCAGAAGAACAGCTTTCTGTGCTTTACATCCTATACGGTTCTGCAAAAGGTATCTGTCTTTTAGTTTCAAATGTGAAGGTTTGCATTATTAAAGTGATCTGGTTAATAATTCATGCTGAAATCACCTTATAAGATATCATAAAAGCCAGAGAAACAGCCCCATCAAACACTTCCTTAATGAAAAGTTGTAAAGCTTTGGTTTTTTAAAGAAACGAAATATCCCTGTTTCAGCTGACACCCTACTAAATTATTAGGAAACTAATAATGAGTTTTCTGGGAAGAAAAAAAAAGATGTTTGCTTTCTTTGGCTGAACACAGTCTGATCTAGAATCCCAGTCCCCAGCTTCTGACATCAGCAGGAGTTTATGGCATGTGGGTCTGGAGCTTGAGGTTCTGTGCTGTGGAATAGAAACAGAATATTGTTTCTTGCATCTTCTTGTCAGGATGTGAGGCAGCTCCAGGGCCGCATCTGCTGGCTGAGCACCAGAAGAACAGCCCTGGTAGTTGCAAGATTGCTCCTTCAATCTACTGCAGCTGCCAGGACTTTCATAAGTACCACCTGGGAGCCCTGGGGGAAGAGCTATAGAAGAACTTGCTCTCCCTCCAGATTCTGCTTTGGCAATGAGGGTTTCCAGACTCGATGCAGTGCTTTTTGTTTCTTTTGATCTGGGCTCTTGGATCTTGCCCTTTTTCTGGGCCCATGTTCTTGCTTGTGACCCTGCACCAGCCCTCAGATACCTGCTCCTCTTTGCATTGTTTCCTTGGTTTCTGACCCCTGCCTTAAAAGTCTATACTTTTGTCTCTTGGACTGGACTTAACTTGCCTTTCTACTCCTGGTTGGATAAAGATTTGGGATTGGAGCTTGAACTTTGTCCTAGTTGCGTGGGTCCGCTGCCCATATTGGTTGGTAATGGTTCTTTAACAGAACAGCAAAGTTCCCGATTCTCTGGGCCAGTGCATACTAGCTGTGGAGTGGATGAATGGTGCTGTTCCAGAGCACTATGGGATACTGTGTACTAAACAGAACTATTCAATTCTTTGAACTTTGCTCATGAAAGTGGACAGATCCTACAGATATAGACCCACTCTCTAGAAATCTACTTAATTCTCACCTGGGGGCTTTTAGTTCTTTCTCCTAAAAGTTGCAAATAAAAAGTTGAATCATAAACAGTGAGATTGAACATGGGTCACATACACTGAACATTAAGATTTGTGAGGGATGTCTGTGAAGGGTTAACTGTTACATCAGGGTGGGGAATTTGAGATGGGTGGGGCACATTTATCCTCTAGACCAGTTTGACATGCCACCAAAAATGGGAGGAAAGTTAAAACAATCACAAGGATTGTCCCTGAAATTCAGCAGCAAACTATTGCAGGGGCTTACAATAGACCAGGGGTCTCAAACTTGTGGCCCGTGGGCCAATTGCCGGGATGGGCGGGGCATGGGGAGGGGCCTTGCGGCCTTCAAAGCCCCGGCGGCGCCCAGGCCGGCCGCGGGATGAGCGGCCCACCACCACTGCAGTGGTGGAATACTTGATGCGGCCCAGCCTCACCCAGACTCTACTTCCAGCGGCCCCCAGGTAAGTTGAGTTTGAGACCCCTGTAATAGGCAAACTGTGCTGCTATTCAATCAGAATAGGCCTATCAGAATAATTACTAATCAGAACTGGATATATGATGAATTCAGTGGGGGCAAAAATGGCTAATTCTGAATGACAGCGAATTTGATTTCGTAATGATGACATCACATTAGGGATTTTGAGACCCTTGAAATCCACCTGTTTGCACCAAAAAATCATTCTCCATGAAAATTCAGCATCTTTCTAATTTACGGCACAATTAGGTTCACCTAGGATGTGACTTTATGGCTATTTTAATTATTTACTGTGTGAATTGAAAAGGAGCACACATTTGATTTACTGTCATTTGGTCGGGTGATAAAGATCAGCCAGTTGATAAATGTCGCAAATGAAACTTACTGATCGAATCTATCCTTTCATTTGTTTTGCACAATAATTAAAGATTAATTAAATCAGACAGGTCGCTAATGAAAGACTCCTATCTACAGCCCTCTCCACCCAGCCGGAAAACACCAACCAGACCCAACAGGAAGTCTTTAAAGATAGAAGGCTTTGGATAAGGAGAAAAGGGGACATCTGTACTCTTCTATAACCACCGATGCAAATAATGTAGAACAGTTACACACTGCCTATTTAGAACAATAATTGCTTTGGACCCAGCATTGGTAACACATTAAAAAATGAGCGTGTAATCAATATCAAACTTGTAAAGCATGTTGTCAAAAAAAAAAGCAAAAAAAGAGGGAGAAAAAGAGGCCGAAACGAATTATAGGCCTGACAGACATAAGTGTTGATTTTAAAAGAAAGCTAAATCTCCTGATGGTGCAGAAAGAATGCATTTCTAAATGGATGAATGCAACATAACCTTTATTAAAGGCCAGTCATTTATAGCTCCCTAATCACCTCCCTCACCCGTCAGGTATATCTAAATATTATTGAGTAACAGCCTCAAGAGACATGTTTATTGGCCACAAGGACTGCCCCAACCCTTAGCTTCTTGGCTGTTTTTCATTCATGTAGACTTTAATGGGATTTATTCAGTTGTAGATTTTTTGTTGGATTCATGAATATAGCTAAGATGTACTCAATAGCTAATTGTAATACCCTTGAAAAGAAACATTTACTATAAACATTCTGGTTGTAATCCACAGATGCTCCCATGCCAAAAACAAAGCAAACAAAACTGCTGAGATCCGTTAGTTCTGGGCAGAGAAGGGGGGAAATAACAGCTGGAAGAAGGCCTGGAGATGTAAATTCATATGAAGGTTCAGATGAGGATAGCCTTATGCATCTAAGGTTCCATTTACTGACAGCTGTTTCAATTGCCAGTCCTAGTAATAAATGCAAGTTCTTCCCATGTTATCACAGATCAGAGAGTTAATATTCTGCAAACCTCTGGACCTATTAAATGTTTGTTCCATGTGCACAGTACTTCCACTCTGCATAAAAACAAAACATTTGGTTGGGATAGGTGTTTGCTATAGCTAAAATTTGTATTTAATGGCAGACTTTTTCTAAGCCATTCTTCCTGTATTCTATACCTTATTATATTATAATAACAAAACCACTAAAAAGTGAGGGGGTACAAAAACAAGAAAATTACTATGCAAGTTAGAGGCAATGGATAGAGCCGATTTGGTTGATTTTTATAATTAGAATGCTCTAATCTCATGATGATTCTATTTAGTAATGAATTGTGATAAGGGTGAGAATTTATAATGTATCATTTAATTATATGTGAAAGAAAAAAACCCATCATTGCTTTTCCCTAAATACCTTTTGTTGGCTCAAATTCATTTGCATTTCCCAAGCTAGCTTTTCTTTGTGCAAATAAGGGACACAACTGGTGATGGATATGAAATAGGGGGAAAGCAATATAGAGAGTTACAACTTTATCAGCAGGGTCCTGCAGCATGTTGTCAAGTTGTGCGGTGGGGGGAGGGGCAAGGACCAGACAATGGATAGTGGTCTATCCATGGTTCACTATCCATTGTGCACTATCCACAATGGCTTGCCGTCCTGAGGCAGGACTCAGAGACCAAGGCCAGAAATGCAAGACAGGTACTCATTATTGCTCAGGTAAGACCCAAAATGGTGAAACTGGATGGGCAGCATCCGTCGTGAAGGCTTTCTCATCCTGTTCATTGGTTCACCAGCGAAAAGGGGTAAATCTATCAGTTTTCTTTTCCCAATCCTCCTCATGAAGAGAATATTGATTTTTGGTAAATCTGTATCAAATAAAGCAGCAACACCAGAAACCCTCACCCACCAGCACATGCACGTTTTGTTTTGTTTTTTTCTCTTACCCCATTCAAGCAGAAACTGATCTTTCTGGAAGCAATTTGCCCTGGATATGTTAAATGATTGAACAGATGGTGGAAGAGCCCTCTACTTGATGCTATCCTAAGCATGTCTACATGAAGTTAAGTGGGACTTATTGCCAAGCAAGTGTGTGTAGGACTGCACCTTAATTATTAGACAATCACCAAGTCTGACCACAGGTCAGTCGCATCCACCGATAGAGCAATATGGACATGGTGGAACTAAAAGCCACCAGGCTGAATGTAAATGTTCATTTCTGGAATGGGGCAGTTCAACAGGGTTGGTAGAAGGAAGCATCACGGTTCTCTCCCCATCCAGGAGCAACTCTGGCTCCTTGATTCTAGAGCGCTTTTTGGACCACTAGTTTCCTGTTGCATTGTATCCTGCTTGCACAATACTACTGCGACAACATTGCATTTATAGACCACCATTTTTCCTCTTGTGAGAAACACACTGCAGCTCACATGTTCTCTTCCATTCTATTTTATCTTCATCTCAACAAGTCTGTGAAGTTGGCTGGACCAAGAGTGAGTTACTGGCCCAAAGTCAACCAGTGACCTTTATGGCTGAGAGAAGACTAGAACCCAGATCCCCAGGATCACGCCAATCCCCAGGATGACACTCCAACCACCATGCCACACTATCTCTCAATAGACTGAGAAGGAATGCTGACCCTGGTTTCAGATTGTCAGGCAATCTAACATGTTTTAGGGAATGTAATGGGTCTAAATTTTAAATGGATAAATGCATTAAGCTGAATGAAAATACTGGCATGCAGTCTGTTCCTTTGCATATATACTAGGAGTATGCTCTATTGAGCTCAGTGGAGTTTTCTCCCAAGTGTTTTGGCATTGGATTAAATCATTAGGATAAGATTAAATTTTTCTTATCTTCTAAATTTTAACCTTTCCTGTTAGTTCCCTACAGAAAAAAATCCCTAAGTTATTAAAATCAGATTTCAAAATATCAGTTGTAGAATCCACAGTAAAAGGCTAAAGCAATGGAGGCTTTAAGGGGACATTGCCCTGATTTATGGCTGGTCTTTTTTAGTATTATGGTTTGTAACATTAGATCTATGGTTTTATCTGTTAAATTGCTGTTTTGCTTATGTAAATTTGTAATGGCCCATCACTAAATGCAATAACCTTCCTAGTACACAGTAAGATCTAGTAAAGAAAACTGCAAATTAAATTAAAACAAAGAACCTTCTGAAAATAAAGAGCAACTCTTAAATAAAACACTATTTTTTGATGACAGTTGTAACTCTAGCTATAATGTCTTTCTTTTCCCTGAATGGAAGACAAAACAGGCATATAGTGTGCCAACACTAACCTTGCCCTTTCTAATTCTTTCCAATCCTTGCCCATTTCTGCTGTCACCAGGTGGAAATCTCTCGACCCACCCCAAAATCCTGACTGCCTCTGCCAAACCACTCTTAAATCTTTCTGATTTTTATGTATCTATTTCAGATAGTGTGGAGGTTCTGTTCTTTATTTGATTTGGACCCTGATTTCCCCCAATGGCACTCAAAGCAGCTTTTCTCATAAATAAAACTTGATTAAAACATTAATAAAACAGAGGCACTAAACCATATTTTGAAATGCAATAATAACAGGTTAGACATCAGTGTTGGTAAGAAAGAAGTCCACAACATTTCAAACATTAAGTTTACCATTTTGCTGAAGAAAACCTGCATGGATGCAAATAAATACACATACAAATGAATGCATGCCCAGAAAACTTTTCTACAGGAAGCTGCTAATCAGCTGTGCCTTCCTTCAAAACCAGATGCAGAATTGAGACCAAAGCTTTACACAAATAACATTTCCTTTTTTGCTTTTATGCTGCATAATCTTTAGGTGGAACTGTGCTGCATTGTACTAACACAATTACACAAGTAAGAAAAATAATTTCCTCCTTCCAGAAATAATATTCCATTTTCTCTGCTGGGGGAAAGTGTTCCTACAACATATATGTGAAACCGGAGCATCATGAAATAGTCTCCCCGCACCCTCCAACAGCTATGAGTAATGAACAAGGAGTTGCACAGCCAATGCTTTTCTCAGACATCCCATGGAAAGCAATGGTCAACATGGTAACAATAATCCAGGATAAATGCATCCAACAAACCTCACTGGACTGTTTCCCTATTTTATTCCAGCCCCCTCTCTAGGTCCATTTTCAAGTACGCAGTGCCTGACTGTCAGTTTAGCTCTCTCACTCTTTTCTCCAATTACAGCAACTCTGATGTTTTCTTTTCTAGTCTCCTTTAACTCTTCCCTCTCTTTTCCTCCTCAACCTTCCTGCATTTGGTTTCTATGTCATTTTTCCCTCCTCTGTCAGCTTCAACCAATCATGAGCATGATGTTTAATTCATTTCCTCAACCTAGGTTTCTATTTCCTGAGTTAAAACATTTTCCCTCTTCCTCTGACCTTCTTTTAAGCCTTTTAATCTCCTGTTTTTAATGCAACTTTCTGACCTCTTTATTCTGTATACTGTTAACCTTTTAGCTCACACTGACAGCAAGGTTCTATTTCTTCACAGGAACACAAAGGATGCATATTCTAATACATTCTAAGAATTATAGTGATGCTTCAGAATATTTCTCCTGTTTATCAGCTTCAAGAGCTTGTCACAAGTGTGCCAAGATCAAGTGCTAATTCATATAAATCACAAGAAAGGAAGCTGAGATCACAGCTACATTTTTCTCAGGACATTCTGACTCCCTGCTTTATGCTCAGAATTCTCAAAAGTGGGATTTATTAATCCTATGATTCTGAGCACAGTTTTTCAAGACGGGATATAATTTTTTCAGATAAATAACCAACTCAGGGAAGCTTGTGGCTAATGAAGTGGACTAAAAATCTAATGAATGAATAATCAATAAAATACAGACCCAGTTTCAATTACTATGGTCCCATCAGAAACCTATGGTTGGAAGAATCAGTCCATTCTAGGTGTTCCATGCCAATTTAGTCTGTGATATTTAAAAGATGCATGTTTTCATGCACAATCTTTCCTAAATGGTGCATTTTTATAAGTAGTTAACCTGAGCTGAGAAATGCATCACAACATTTAGAGAAGAAAAGAGCATGTAGGACAGAAGTGTTTCCATCTGAATATCAGTCCATGAATCTGAATATCAGTCCATGAATTGCAAAGCAATCCATTCACTTAAAAATTTAGAAAAAGATAGCAATCCCCTGGCATAGGAGCCATAAAATACTTCAGATTCCCAGACATGAGGAAAGAAATAGAGCTCTCACCTCAATGTTGAGGAATCGTGATCTGATCTTTCTTCCTTTTACAACTGGTGCGGAAAGCAGCATCATGCCAACTTCTCCCCCCCCCCCCCCCGATTTATATCCTGCCTTTTTCCTACAAGGGCTCAAGGCAGCTTAAATCATTCTCCTCCTCCATCTTATCCCCACAACAACAACCCTGTGAGGTAGGTTGGGCTGAGAGTCTGTGATTGGCCCAAAGTCACCCAGTTGGCTCAATGGCCGAGCGGGGACTAGAACCCAGATCGCCTGAGTCCCAGTCCCATGCTCTTAACCACTACACCACAATGGCTCTCCTTCTTCACTTCTTCACTTATGTTGGAAAATTAACCTTGGAGAAGGGGTAAAAGGAGGGGGCAGTAGAAGGGAAGAGGCTGCGATTGCCAGGATGCAATGTAACCTGCCATGGATTCAGCCTCCTTCCCTCCTACCCGGAGCACCTCAGCGACATAGGTGGAAATGGCGATCTAGTTGATTTGCAGAGTGGAGTGTGCAAAGAGGTGAAGTTTGCCACCACCACTTCTTGCACTCCACACTGGAGGCTTGCAAGTCTCCAGGAGGACAAGCCTATGAGCACTGAGCACAGAACTCCCAGGACTGCCCTGTTAGTGAAACAAACCTCCTTTCCTTGGTCAGGTTGATATGCCTTTTAAGAAAGAATTTGTGAATTGTCTTGGTATGGGCTAATGGATTTTGAATTTGCTGCCAGGAGGTGTGATAATGTCCATTAGCTGCAATAGATTTTGAAGAAAATTAAGCAAATTGATGCAGGATAGATGAATCGATGTGTATGAGTAATGACGGCTGCAGGTACTGGTGAGCAACAGTGAGAGGGGACTATAGTATTTATAATATAAGTGATGGGACCTTTGGTCTGATCTAGCAAGGGTCTTTCTATTCACAATCCTTTGTCTACCTGGATCTACTGCAGCCATTGAAATTAATTGTGTTAAAAGGTTAAAGGTTTCCCCTTGACATTAAGTCCAGTCATGACTGACTCTAGAGGGCGGTGCTCATCCCTGTTTCCGAGCCAAGGGAGCCAGCGTTTGTCCATAGACAGTCTCCGCGGTCATGTGGCCGGCATGACTAAACACCGAAGTGCACAGAATGCTGTTACCTTCCCACCGAAGTGGTACCTTTTTATCTACTTGCATTTGCATGCTTTCGAACTGCAAGGTTGGCAGGAGCTGGGACAGAGCAATGGGAACTCACCCCACTGTGCAGATTTGAACCCGCGACCTTTCGATCAACCAGCCCAGCAGCACAGTGGTTTAAACTACTGCACCACCTGCAGTCCCTGGATCTACTGCAGCCATTGAAATTAATTGTGTAGATAGCATTAAAAAAGCTATGTTTGTGATGAACAAGGTTCTGGGTTTGCTTATTTATTTATTTCATTATACCACCCAATAGCCAAAAGGCTATCTGGTAGTTAACAAAGTTTGAAAGAACTTACTAAGCAGAAATAGCAGAACAACATATAGCAATAAAACAGTAGCAAAATAAAGCAAGAACAGTAACAAGAGCAATAGACTCACAGCAACTGCTATCTAGTTGGTACGGAGGTACAACAGTAAAATACAGTAAGATCAAAAGGTTAACTGCTAAAATACCTGGAAAATAAAGGCTTTTACCTGGCAAAAAGGAAAAAGATAGCCATAGCCATCAGCCATTGATGAAGTTCTCCTTCATAAATTTGCCCAGTTCCCTTTAAAAGTCATCCAGATTGGTGATCAGCACTGCATCTTGTTCCAAACTTGTTGCTATCTCCATGTCTTTATCAAGAAAGCCATGGAAGTTTTCCTAAAACAATAACCACACTTCCATGACCTTTCCTGCATCCAAGATGATTTGAAATACTCTGACAAACCCACAAGATGCTTCAGAAGCATTCCACGCACCCCACCTAGGCCAATTGCAATCACAGCACCTCTTCCCTTAATTCAATCATTTGCTGCAGAGATCTTTAATAAAAGAGAGAATTTTTAAGACATTATTTTAACATTTTTGTATTGAGGAGCAGAGGGAAGAGGAGGACAATGTTTCCTAGTTAGGACTGAGTAAAATGCCAAAGGAAGTATGATCGCAGTAGCAACACTATCTAGCTTTAAAAAGTTATTTATATTTCAATTACATAAAGGTCAAGGTAAGGATTTATTCTTGTAGCTTGACAGTAACTTTCTAATTAGAGCTGATGAGTCTGAGAGAAACAGTTGATTAGTAAAATTGCTTCTTTATTAAAATGTTTTCGAAAGTTGTTAAGCACCAAGTAGAAGAACTGAATGGTAAGTTGTTGCACTGACCTAATGAGTCTCATGTATGTGTGGCACTAACTACCAAAGTCAAACAAGAGGAAAAACAAACACTTACATTTGATATTTGGAGACTTGCAGAACTTGAATTTGTCAAAGTATGACATTCAATTATTTGTGCTTGTATTTTTTATGAGTCAATTATTTTTCAAGCTCCCCTCTTGCTCTTCTGTCTCTCTCCTCCAAGAAACACACCTTTAAAACAACAAAAGATTAAATGTGCCAATAGATTTGCCAAAAAAATGTGGATGCTCAGTTATTAAGTAGGGAAAATTCCAAACTCCACAGTCAAGCTTTTAGTAGGACTAAGTCTTATCTCAATTTTTTTAAAAGGGAAATATTGGCAACTTTCAGACATGAGCTTTCTTGCAGAAATCCATCAGATTCTTTAGTAAAATCCATTAAGGAAGAGAGAAGTCCCCCTGTCTATAACATTAGGGAAAATCTTAGGAGAAAAGACCACTGGCTACATTGGTCAATAGATACTTAAGCTTCTTTACATTTTTAGGTGTACATATGAAACCTCTGGTATGCTGCTGGGTGTGTTGTTCTTAGTACTTAAAGAGTGATTGCATTCTGTTTTCCTATATATGTCTTTTATAAGTGAGTAGAACTCAAATACTTTGGCCTCCTAATGAGAAGGAAGGACTCACTGGAGAAGAGCCTAATGCTGGGAGCAACTGACAGAAAAAGAAGGAGGGGATGGCAGAGAATGAGGTGGCTAGATGGAGTCACTGAGGCAATGGGTGTGAGCTTGGGTGGACTTCGGGGAGTGGTGGAGGACAGGAAAGCTTGGAGGAATGTTGTCCATGGGGTCGTGAAGGGTTGGACACGACTTTGCAACTAGCAAGCAAGAACATGTTCTGCAGGAGTCCCTGTAAAGCAAGAAAATTGTGCACCATTTTTTTTGTATTTAGTATGGTGTTTGAAGATCACGGGGTTAAATATTTTTCTGGTGCTGGTCAGTTTCAGGCATATGGTTAAAGATGTAGCTGGTTAAAGCCACTTGGATGTTTGCTGAGAAAGATGGACTTTGTAGTTTGCAGGAAGTCCAATAAAAGGCCAGGAAAAAAAACTTTGGAAGTAAAAATTAGATTACAGAAATGAAGAACTTGCCCTTCAGATAGGATTCAGCTGGAAAGACATAAAGACTGTTTTTAAGAAAAGAAAAAAACAGGAAAACATGGAGACGAAAGAAGAGACTAACTGGTTGATAGAATGTTGGATCTATAGCAATAAGATAAATAAGGGAGCTGGATTAAAATAGGGTCATACACCAGTGATGGTAACTGGCTGCATGTATCCCTGGCTATTTTTAAAAATTTTAATTATTATGTTTACATCATGCCTTTTTTCCTTTTAGGGAACTTAGGGTGCCTATATAATCCTCCTTGTCCATTCCATTTTATCCTATAACTCCTATATTTTTGTGTGTGAATTCTATGTATCTCTATATGTCCATTCAAAATTTAAAACATTTTATGGATATTGTTCTTCAATACAGTTTTAAACCCTATTATTTCAATCCCCTCTACACTTTTGGGCAGTTTCTTTGCATTTTTGAGTACTTGCTCTATATGCTATAATCCATCTCCACACTAATTAAAGTGGAGCCCTGAAACCAAGAGGCTGGTTTGGTGGGGGTGGTTTGCAGCTGTTGGCATCAGAGAAGGCCAATGGGAAAAGGTGGGTACAAAGGCCTTGGGGGCAGACCCTCTTGCCTGACTTTCCTTTCACTTACATGGCAGAGGTGCTGCCAGGTGTGTGACAGCAACCCGTTAAAGTGGTACCTCGTAGTTCAAACAACTCTAACTTTGAGCAATCCAGGGTTTGAATGCTAAAGTCGAGATAAAATCACTCTGAAGTTTGAACAATGCTTTTACATTTGAACTGCACATGTAGTGGAAAAATGGAGACGCTGCATAAATATCATCTGTTGTGCACCCAACTTTTCTCTCATTGTGAGACATCTCTTGTGTAACACTTGGGCAATACAGTAAATGCAATGTTCATTTTATTATACAGTACATATTTATGTATATTATTAATTGTTTTCAAGTTTTAATAATTTTGGCATGTATTTGTGTTATTCTTACCTTAAATTATGTAAATTTGCTGTTTAGGTTTACCAAAATGGGTATTGTTCAGAGTCTAGGAACAGATTATTTCCATTATTTGTAATGGGGAAAGTTGATTCAGACTTTGAATGATTCAGAGTTCAAACAGTATGGTGTTTGAAGATCCTAGGGTTAAATACTTTTTTATGGTGCTGGTCAGTTTCAGGCAAGTGGTTAAAGATGTACCTGGAAAGCAGGCACTTGGATGTTTGCTGAGAAAGATGGACTTTGTAGTTTTCAGGAATGAATTAAATTTGAAGTATGAGGCACAACTGTATTAAATTAGATGAGAATGTATTCCTCTGGCCAAAGTGATCAAAATAGGTGTCAAAATATGTGCTTATCTACCATTTTCATGTTTAAAATATTCAAATAATTAGTACCTTTGCTTCATTGCCAAAGTTTACATTTCTCAGAGTGCTCCAATGTTAGAGTATAATCGCTACAGTCATTTTTAAGTTTTGCATGCTGCACACACTATTAATGAACACAGTATTAATTTGTTTTGTTTGGGTTTATTTTTCTTCCACAAAGGATGGAATTATCACTCCATCAGCTCTCGCTTATCTGTTGCATAACACAGAGGTAAATGCAGTTCTCTTTTCATATCATTCACTGCTCTTTGAAAATATTGATAGAGAGCGCGCCTTTCATTTTTTCTAACAGAGTAACGCTCCAGTATTACAAGCCTGGACAATTATCAGTATCACTTTGATTTACATTGCAAGGAAGAGTGCCAATTTTTTCAGCCATCTCTACTCATCAGGAAGTGGGCACCCTTTCTGTAGAGCTGGTGCAAGAGTGCCTGGGACCATACTAGGCATAGTTTCATTATACTTGTATGATCCAGACAAGTATGAGCTGCACAAGAACTTTTCCGTCTTCATGTCAAGAGTTTCCTGGACTTGATATGGGAGTCTGTGGATCTGTATACATTTGCATGCATCTGTGTGCAACTGGATGTGGCATCTACCTATACCAACCTCTCCACCAAACTAGTACCCTCCAGATGTTTTATTTTACTATTTATTTATTTATTTACATGTATTTATAGGCTGCCAACAATTGCTGAGACCTTTTAGACTTCAGCTCCCATGATGGCAGATAGAATGCATTCAGCCCTACTATTCTCTTGCCTGCAGCCTATAGTCAACATTTCCAGAATGGTTTGAGTTCCTATCTGCATGAATCAAGCCTATTATGTGTTTCCTACATTGCATGAGTCTGCATTCTATGCATCTTTCACTAGTATTTGCATGAATTGAGACAGTGGGGGTGAGTAGAGTGATTAGGAAAAGGGCAGCCAATCAGCCAGTGAGACATGCTTAATAGCTGATTCACACTTTGAGTTTCTTCTGAGAAATGGTCCATGTGAATACTTCTCCATTTTTAATACATTTCATGCTACATTTAAAAATGGCACAAAACTACATAATGAAAATGTGGACATCATAGGAACTTAAAAAAACCCTGTTTTCAAAAAGCTGACACCTTATGTTAGACAGGTGATTTACAAATGCAATTGTGAAATGTTTCCAGGGAGTTGCACTGATGTTATTGAGGAAGTTGGCCAAAGACAGTAACCTCTTTTATTTATAGCTATGTGATTCTTGATTCCACTTGCTCAATGAGTTTCATCAGCTGAGAGATATATTAATGGCTCCGTTGTATGTTCTGGGACATGTTCCAAGTTCTTCTTCTTCTATTCCTCCAAAAGTCAGCTACCTGACAATTAATAGTGACATTAAGAGGAGGGCAAAGACTTGACTTTGGTGTCAGAAATGTGAGCTGGGAAGTAAACAGTGGGTAGCTGTGATGTCCAATCTGCTGAAGAAAGAACAATGAGGGCCTGCCATGTTGCCTGGTAACTGCATAAGCAAACCTCCTGGAGTTGCTTCCTGCTTTCTGTGATTGGCAAGAAATGGGATGGAAGGGTAATGGCATCCACCAGTCAAATGTGTGCAGTGCCCATAGATAAGCATACCGTTTTGGTACCTGAGGGCAAAAATCCCATCAGAACTTATCCTAGTCCCTGAATGTAAAAACACACTATAATAAATCAAAGGCACAGTTGTATCCATGTTTAAGATTGTTGCTGGATCAATGGCAATGCCACAGATGGACTGCCAGTGGATTGTACAAGTCTGGTCCTGTTGTTCTAGCATTGAAGGCTGCTCTATACTGGAAGATCTTTCTGAATAGCCATACCCCTGCTTCATGCCTGGCCTTGTAATAATCCAGCTTTCCCATCCCTGAGCCCTCCGTATTCTGCCTTTTATCCTGTGGTCAATTCCCACCTTCTCCCTCATGGTCCTTGAACTACTGCTGCCTTGCTTCCCTTTCCCCTTCTTAACCAGACCTAGCTAAGGCTGGCTACTGTAGTTGGACTACCAGGGAAATTGTACAGGGACAGATTGTATGGAATTCCCCTCTGAAAATTGTTCCCTCTAAGTTTATGTTTGTATATTTGTGCACTAATATTATATGTTGTTGTCTTTTATGACCTCTGCATTATCTGTATATCTTTACTTGTTGCTTCCTTTTTCTTAAATAATTTTTAGGGGGAACATTTTAACACGTGCAACATGTGTATTCTTGGGGTGGAAGAGCCCACTGGTATCCAAAGCAAGGCGTCTATTCCCACAATCTTCTATTGTATTTATGTTTAACTATGCTCCTCATGTCTGTGGATAACCCCTCACTTACTATGCTGCGGTGGGAGAAAGTGGCGCTCTACCGGTCTGCTTTCTTCTCCCCATAATCTTTCCATAAATCCAACATGTTTTAGAGAGCAATCTTATGCATGTTTAAATAGAAATAGACCCTAAAACTTGGAGTTTTAAAGCTTGGAGTTATTGGATGCTTTTCTACCTAAACATGCCTAGAATTGCATCCTTAATTAACCAATAATAAGGAGATAATTCTAAGTCCAGTATGAATGATGAATAATGCCTTTTAGTCTTTCCAACCCTGAAAATAAATTAATTATGTGATATCCCATGAGAGTTATTAAAAATAATATGCAATATAAAAGAAACTCATTAGCATATCCATTATATCTGTGTTTCAAAATATAATTGATCAGCATATACACTGTATATGCTACCTAGAGAAACGGCTAGCCTTGTACGTTGTGCACAGCTTCAGCAGTCAGATCATGCGTCACTGATTGTTTATATTGTAGATTGAGCAGAGTAATTAGAATTGAGTCCTATGTGAGTAATGTGTGTTGATTACTGCTAGCTGACCAGCGAGATGTGAAGGACAACTGGGAAGTTGGGCAACTATGATTAAAACTGATAACTTGGACTGTTGCAAAGAATGAGAACAGATGAGAATGCTATTTTCAGTCAGACCTTCTCAGAAACTGATACCAGACATATGGCTTTGTAATAAATGTTGACGGCTGCAATCCTGCCCTGACTTACCTGGGACTAGATCCCACTGAAATCAATGGGACTGCTTCTGGGTGGATTTACCTGGGATTGTGCTGTAAACAGACCGGCTTTTCCCTCCCAGGTGTCATTTTCATCTATTTTGGTCAAGAGTCTTTATCTAGAGGGGCACTTAAGATGAAATCCTATCAAGTCCAAAACTCAAGAGTTTCCTTGGCTGAAGCTGTGCACAAGAAGGCAATGTGATGTTCAGTTCCCTGCTTTCTGATCTCTTGTATATTTGCTAGATGAGTTTTTCAGACTATCTAGCGAGGGGAAGAAGAGGAGGAGGATAGCTGCTCAGGAGGCCTTTAGACTCTCTTTGGTCCCCACCCATGAGAACTTCCCTTTCTTTGGCTCTGAGGTCAGTTTCTTAGTTTTGGAGAGGCAGCCTGCACAATTTTCCCCATGCTGGCTGTGAGGGGCCAAGGATCTGGGGTCAGATCTGCAACTCCCTCTTCCAAGGTGGAAGCACTACCTGAAATTTCAGAGGGAGTTTTCTGAGATGCTCTCTGGACTACAGGATACTTGGCTGGGGAGAATACGACTGCTTTCTGTGGAACTTCTTTTTCCAATTCCTTTCTGTTTGTCAGGTCCTAACAAATGAAGAGGGAAAACCCATTGTTTATGCCTTATGCCACTCTTGCTACTGAATGACTGGAGAATTTGCTATGGTTTTCTGAGATTATTAGAAACCTAACTGCCAAGTTAGGCTGGTACACCAACTGTGCCAGAAATAGCCTTCCCACAGTGATCCACATATCAATTACCCTAAAATTTTTGATGGTAATGCACTCTATTTGGAGCTGTCCTTAGAGTGGGTTCAAAAGCTGCCGTTAATGTGAAATGCAGCCACATTTGGGATACTGGGTGGGCTGCTTTCCTGTCACTACACTCTGTTACTAAGCTG
Source organism: Varanus komodoensis (assembly GCF_004798865.1). Lineage (NCBI taxonomy): Eukaryota > Metazoa > Chordata > Lepidosauria > Squamata > Varanidae > Varanus > Varanus komodoensis. Next base: position 4,220,942 of record NW_025335409.1, read on the forward strand.
GGATAAAGGTCTTGGTATTAGTATACAAAGCTCTAGACGAGGGATGGCAAACCTATGGCATGCGTGCCCAAAGGGACACAGAGTCCTCTGTGTTGCCATGTGATCGCCCCCGCAGCCATGCGCCTATTCGGAAAGGTTAAGGGTGCCAGCAATGGCACCACCTATTAGCCACAACTCACTGAGCTTTTGCATGGGTGGTCAGTGAGCTGCCAGGGATTTGCATGGAGTGTGATTTTCACAGGATGCAGGTAGCACAGTGGTTTAAGCTGCTGTGCTGTGGGGCTGGTTGATCAAAAGGTCGCCGGTTCGAGTCTGTACAACCCATTGTGATTTTAGCAGAAGGTAGGAAATACACTCAGGTAGGAAATACTCTGATGCCTTTTTCAGGGCTGACCAAAAGCTGGTAGGTCACTGGAACATTGCCCGCTTGTTCTGGTGGTCAAGTTTCATTACAGTGTTGGCACTTTGAAATTAATAAGTGGGTTCTGAGTTGCAGTTTGGCACTTGGTCTCTAAAAGGTTTGCCATCACGGTTCTAGATAATCTCCAAGATTCTGGTTTTCTCCTCCACCTAATGAGTTATACAATTTTGACCAGTGTATGGATACACCCTCCTCCCAAATTTTGTAATAATGAACACTAGTAATTTACCTTTTTCTTACTGTAATAGCAGTTCTGATTTCCACTACTATTACTGGAGAGTTAAGATGTTTATGCTCTTCAGAAATTGGCAGAAATTGGCATTGTTTTAATACACTAACAAATTCTTTAATATTTCTCAATTCTCAATATAATACTCAATTCTGTTTTTTATGGCTCCTCCTAATAGCAGCTCCTTTTTACCCCATGGCTGCATGTCATTTAATGTGTCTAATGTTTCCAATGCTGATTCGGTCCCCATAAATTGTATGAAGGTTTTCTTTCAACCCATTTCCTTATGTTCTTCGGTCAGTCTTTCTTTTCCCTTCGTTGTTCTGGACCTCTGTTTCTCTCTTTAAAACCTTGCTCCCACCTCTATAAAATACCCTCTGAAGAATGCTTGTTGAGTATCCCATATACCTGTAGGCTCTATTTGCTCTTTCTCATTAGTCACATAAAAACAATTTCTCAGGTTTGTAAACGTCCTTGAAGGTAACTTCCAAATACTACTTTTATGATTAATTGTACGTATTTTTAAATGAATAGTAAGGCAAATGGTTTTATCAGAAATAAATATTTTATTGCTTAATTGTATTTTTAAATAAGGCAAAAAGTTTTATCAGAAATATTTTATTGTATCAAAATATAGCATTCTATTCTTGCAGTCTTCAGCCATGCTGGGTGTTGGAATGGATCTGCACGCTTCAGCCAGACCTCGGGCCAGGGTTAGGAGTTGGTCCAACGTCATCCTCACAGGGCTGGGCTTCCTCTTTCCACGTTGCTGCTGCCTCTTCCGCGGGTGCTTTCCGGCTGGCCAGTGGGACTGAGGGAATTCCCAGGGCATCTCATGGAGGGCTTGTACTCAGTGGCGTCTTCTCTCCTCGGCGTCTTCTCTCCTCGGCGGCGTCTTCTCTCCTCGGCGTCTTCTCTCCTCGGCGGC
>NW_025335409.1:4222619-4234244 GCF_004798865.1 Varanus komodoensis
TGAAAGGAGAGTCTGATGCAGTAAAGATCTATAGTACATAGGATCCTAAGATCCATGAATCAAGGCAAGCTGGATGTGGTCAAACAAGATATGACAAGACTGACCACTGGTGAAGAGACAGAAATCGACCAGTTCTATGAAGGCCTGCAACACCTAGAATAAACACCAAAAAATGATCTTATGGGGGATGGGAATGCTAAAGTAGGAAGCCAAAAGATACCTGGAATAACAGGCAGGATGGAGTACAAAAATGAAGCAGGGCACAGGATAGAATTTTGTCAAGAGAATACGATGGCTGTTTGAGGAAGCTCTTCAAATAGCTGAGGAAAGAAGGGAAGTGAAAGGGCAAGCGAGAAAGAGAAAGATACACCCAATTGAATGCAGAATTCCACAGAATAGCTGGAAGAGATAAGAATGCTTTCTTAAATGAACAGTGCAAAGAAATAGAACAATAGAATAGGGGGGACCAGAGATCTCCAAGAAAATTGGAGATATGAAGGGAAGGCAAGGCGATCAAACTGGTCAGGCCTAGAGGAGATCAACCCTGACTGCTCTTTAGAAGGTCATATACTAAAAATGAAAATCAAAGACATTGGCCACCTAATGAGAAGGACTCACTGGAGAAGAGCCTAATGCTGGGAACAGTTGATGGCAAAAAAAAAAAAAAGAGGACAGCAGAGGATGAGGTGGCTAGATGGAGTCACTGAAGCAGTTGGTGTGAGCTTACATAGACTCCAGGGGATGGTGGAAGACAGGCAGGCCTGGAGGAATGTTGTCCTTGGGGTCGCAATGGGTCAGACACGACTTCGCGACTAACAGCAACATTCCTGCTCGCATTCCTCAGCCAAGCTGGCTGTCGGGCCAGGGTTAGGATTCAGTCCAACACCGTCCTCGCAGGGCTGGGCTTTCCCTTTCCATGTTGCTGCCGCCTCTTCTACGGGTGCTTTCCGGCCGGCCAGTGGGGCTGAGGGAATCCCCAGGGCATCTCATGGAGAGCTTGCCCTCAGTGGCGTCTTCTCCTGTTCGTCTACTCTTCCACGCTTTCCCCTTCGTTCAGCTTCCCGGATTTCACTCAGGACCAGCACTTGGCACCAATTGCCAAGCATTCTCTTCCACAGGTGAGCTCAGCTGATGAGAGGGCTGGATTCCAGGCTCAGCACCAGCACTTGGCACCAATTGCCAAGCATTGTCTTCCACAGATAAGCTCAGCTGATGAGAGGGCTGGATTCCAGGCGCTGGACCAGCACTTGGCACCAATTGCCAAGCATTGTCTTCCACAGGTTACCTCAGCTGATGAGGGCTGGATTCCAGGCGCTGGACCAGCACTTGGCACCAATTGCCAAGCATTGTCTTCCACAGGTTATCTCAGCTGATGAGAGGGCTGGATTCCAGGCTCAGGACCAGCACTTGGCACCAATTGCCAAGCATTCTCTTCCATGGGTGAGCTCAGCTGATGAGAGGGCTGGACCCTCCCAAGGATGACTGCAGTCTGAGCTTGGCCTCATGAACTCCCTACTTTTATCTGGGGTCTGTTTATGACCCGCAAGGACCAGCAGCTCTGTGAGGGCACAGGGAGCTGGAAGGAGCCAGCCTGCTCGCATTGTGACATCACAGTGACATCACAGTCCTAATCCCACCTGGCCAACTGGGGGAGGCCAGGCCAAACTTTTTGCGTGACCATATATAGCCATGGTTATCCCTGATTGGTGCCAAGAGCATTTGCCAGAAAACTTCTGTGGCTTTGTGACATCACAGTCCTAATCCCCACTGGGCCAACTGGGGGAGGCCAGGCCAAACCTTTTGCGTGACCATATATAGCCATGGTTATCCCTGATTGGTGCCAAGAGCATTTGCCAGAAAGCTTCTGTGGCTTTATGCCTGCTTCTATGTGGTAACATTTGTATTGCTGCAAGGTTATATTTTGGGCTGGACTGATACTTTTACTGAGGTTTTAAGCTTCCATGTTGCATTCTACCTATTGCACCCTATGGGTCTCATTGTTGTGGACCATCTGAAGAGCTTTTGGGGGAGTAGTAACACAATGGACCGGGAGTCATGGAAGAATAAAAGTCTCCTCTTCAAACTGTTACCAGACTCAGCCTGTCAACAGCCGGGAAATACCCTGGGTGGACCCCAGACCCCAAACCAAACAGAGCTTGAGACGAGACTTACAGCTAAAAGCAGTTTTATTCTAGTGCATTATAGAATACACGGAGACAAAGGAGAGATGCTTCACAAATCAGAGTCTTGAAAGATGTACAAAGAACATACATTATACACCCTATGTCATAAACATATTGTCCGAATACAAAGTACATTCATCACCCCATTCTCTTTTCTATTTGTTAGTTTACAGGAAACTATTTATCCAAAGACTGCCCTTCTCATGTGTCTGTTGATTATCTCTAAAATATTCCCACTGGCTCTGTTTCTCACCTATTAATTTGTAAAGCAATTCGCTACTTTTATTGGGATTCCACCCAGATTGATACCAGGCACCAAGGCTTCTTCCCACTTGTCCTTTTTGACATCCTGTTGTCCTGTCCCTGGAGGTCATCCAGGGTTCACTATTCTCCATTCCTTCTCCCTCCCTCCTGGACAGGAAATACAACATGGCTGTGTTTCTCTGGCAAAGTGGTCTTCCTTGGGTTAGCCTAAGTGGGGATGGGAGAGTGTGATTCAGGTAACACACCTATGCTCAGCCAAAGGCAGGCTGATGTCTGAATTTAGAAACTCGTCAACAGCTTCTCAAACATACACCATCCATAGGATCCTCCCCAGTTCAGAGAAGGAGCACGTTGCATCTCAGGAGCGGGTTTTTAAAGTGAAACAGCAACTCATTTAAGAAGGAAAATGGCAGCCACAGAAGCAAAACGTAGGAGGGACCAGTGTGACTTTCAAGCATAGCCAGAGCCAACCTGCTGTTTAAAAAATGGCAGCAGTCTAACACTTCAAATCATGCCTGGGATCCCCCCAGACATCTTTATTTAAATCATTTACTTTTTTCATACTTGGCAATCCTTAACAATGACAAAATCATACAATCATCTTACAGCATGTACATTTTCCATAGAACAATAACTATTTACATCTCCATTCCAAGCCTATTTCATACACAGACACACGCAAGCGCACACAAACTGAGCAGCAGACCAATATACAATAGGGCAGTGATGGCGAATCCGTGGCATGCGTGCCCAAAGGGGCACGCATAGCCCTCTGTGCTGGGACGTGATTGCCCCAGTAGCCATGCGAAAACAATGGAAGAACATCCTCATCAGTCTAAGAATAGCTGTTTTGATTTCCACTTCTGTTACAGGAGAGTTATGTTGTTGTTTATGCCCTTCAGAAATTGGCATTGTTGGTAATACACTGACAAATTCTTTAATATTTCTACTTCAATTCTGTTTTGTATAACTCCTCCTAATAGCGTCTCCTCTTTAAGTACCCCATGGCTTCATATGGTTTAAGGTGCCCAATGTTTCCAATTCGGATTCGGTCCCCCTAAGTTGTATGAAGGTTTTCTTTCAACACATTTCCGAATGTTCTTCGGTCAGTCTTTCCTTTTCCTTCCAGTTATTCTGGGCCGCTGTTTCTAGCTCCCACATCTATAAAATACCCTCTGAAGAATGCTTGTCAAGTATCCCACAAATGTGCAGGCTCTATTTGCTCATTCACATTAGTCGCATAAAGAACATAATTTATCTTCAAATTCTTTGAACTATTTGTGGGTTTGTATGTGTTACATTTGGAACGAAACTTTCAAATGTAAAGTTTATTCTTGAGGATTGTATTATCTGTATTTAAATGAAAGGCAAATGGTTGTATCAGAAACAAATCAATATTTATCTTATTGTATCAAAAAACACAGTATTTAATCTTGCTCACAGTCTTCAGCCGTGCTGGCTATTGGACTGGATCTGCATGCTTCAGCCAGACCTCGGGCCAGAGTTAGGATTCCGTCCAATGCCATCCTCGCAGCACTGGGCTTCCCCTTTCCACGCTGCCACTGCCTCTTCCATGGGTGCTTTCTGGCCGGGGAGTGGGGCTGAGGGAATTCCCAGGGCATCTCATGGAGAGCTTGCGCTCAGTGGCGTCTCCTCCTGTGCGTCTCCCCTTCCACAATTTGCTCTTCCTTGACCTTCCCGGATTTTGCTCAGGACCAGCACTCGGCAACGATTGTCAAGCATTGTCTTCCACAGGGGAGCTCAGCTGATGAGAGGGCTGAATTCCAGGCTCAGGACCAGCACTTGGCAACAATTGCCAGCATTCTCTTCCACAGGTGAGCTCAGCTGAGGAGAGGCCTGGATTCCAGGTTTTGGACCAGCGCTTGGCAACAATTGCCAGCATTCTCTTCCACAGGTGAGCTCAGCTGATGAGAGTACTGGACCCTCCCAAGGAGGGCTGCAGTCTGAGCTTGGGCTCACGAACTCCTGGCTTCGGGTATGTTTATGACCCGTGTGGACCAGCAGCTCAGTGAGGGCACAGCGAGCTGAATGGAGGTGGCCTGCTTGCATTATGACACCACAGTCCTAATCCCCACTGGGGCAACTGGGGGAGGCCAGGCTAAACCCTCTGAGTGACCATATATAGCCATGATTATGACTGATTGGTGCCCAGAGCATTTCCGGAAAACCTCTGTGGCTTTAGGCCTGCTTCTATGTGCTAACATTTGTATTGTTGCAAGGTTATATTTTGGGCTGGACTGATACTTTTACTGTGGTTTCAAGCTTCCATGTTGCATTCTATCTATTGCACCATATGGCTCTCAGTTTTGAACCATCTCAGGAGCTTTTGGGGGAGTAGAAACAGAATGGATAGGGAGTCATGGCAAAATAGAAGCCTCCTTCTCTTCCACCTATGCTCAGCCAAAGGGAGGCTGATGTCTGAATGTAGAAACTCATCAACAGCTTCTCAAACATACACCATCCATAGGATTCTCCCCAGTTCAGAGAAGGAGCATGTTGCCTCTCAGGAGTGGGTTTTGACAGTGGAACTGCAACTCATGTAAGAAGGATAATGTCAGCCACAGAAGCAAAACATAGGAGCGACCCATGTGACTTTCAAACATGGCCACAGCAAACTTGTTTAAAAAATGGAAAGACTACTAAAAGACCAAAGCCACAGCCTAACTCTTCAAATCATTCCTTGGATCCCCATAGACATCTTTTTTTAAATCTTTTCCTTTTTTCAAACTTGGCAATCCTTAACAATAACAAAAGCATACAATTATCTTACAGCATGTACATTTTCCATATAACAATAACTATTTGCATCTCTATTCCAAGTGAATTTACACACACACACACACTAAGCAGCAGACCAATATAGTATATAGTATAGGGCAGTCATGGTGAACCTATGGCACGCGGGCCTAAAGGGGCACACATAGCCATCTGTGCTGGCACATGATTGCCCCCGCAGCCATGCGCATGTTTGGAAAGGTAAAGGGCACCAGGCAACAGAGTCACTCATTAGCACGACTCATTAGCACGACTCACTGAACTTTTGCATGGGTTGTCAGTGAGCTGCCAGGTGTTTGTATGGACTGTGATTTTCGTGGGATGCAGGTGGTATAGTGGTTCAAACTGCTCTGCTGCTGGGCTTGTCGATCGAAAGGTCACCAGTTCGAGTCTGCACAAGCCGATTTTAGCCGAAGGTTGGAAATACTCTCAGGTAGGAAGTACACTCAGATGCCTTTGTCAGGGCCAGCCAAAAGCTGGTGGTCAGGGGAACATTGCCCCCTTGTCCTGGTGGTGAGCAAATTCAGATTTCTTTGCAGTGTTGGCACTTTCTGATAAATAAGTGCGTTCTTAGTTGCAGTCTTGGCACTCGGCCTCTAAAAGGTTTGCCATCAGTGTTCTAGATAACTTCCAAGATTCTGATTTTTTCCTCCAACTAATATTGAGTTATACATTTTTGACAAGCGTATGGATATGTTACCGATTGTGGCAGTCAACAGCTGGGGCCAACCCTGGGTGGACAGAGACCCGAAGCCAAAGAGAGCCTGAGGTGAGACTTAGAGTCAAAACCAGCCTTATTCTAGTGACCTATAGAATAAAGGGAGACAAAAGGGCCATTCAGCCCTAAGCAGTGTCTCAAAAGTTGCATCCCCGGTACATGCATTTTATACCCTAGGTAATCAATTAGGTCACCTAAAACACATCTAATACATCAATGTATGCACCCCTCCTGTGCTGGAGAAAGAGTCCTTTCCTCTGTCATGGACCAGACATTTCCCATGTCTACTTATCATCTGCTTGATATTCACGCACGCTTGCCATGGTCTTACTCCTTGCACATTTGCAACTTTTATGGCGGCTGCAACCAGTTTCCACTGTCCCTTTGATTACTGTATTCGAGGTCAGGCTAGCGTGTTAGCTGTGGGTTCCACAAAGTTCATTTTGTTCTCATCTACCCTCCCTTCTGGGACAGTATAACTGTGCTGTTTTTATTATGTGGCCTTCATGTGGCCAACTACTTTATGGGCCTTTCTCTGGCCAATTACTTTTGGGGTGTTTCGGGGTGCTGCAATTGGCAACAGTTTCCCCCCTTCAAAGGAATCTTGGTATTAAGGACAGATTCCTCTTGATTAGGGAGATAGGTTAGTAAGTCTTTGCAGTTTGCCTTGAATGTGCAGACTGCTGGTGCAGGTGAGGGTCATTTGAACAGAAAAACATAGAAGCATAGAAACAGAACGTGTCCGACCTCTGGTCCCAGCCGGCCCCGCTCATGACATGCCTACCATGTGCAAGTCTGAGAAATATTAGAATGAATAATTGTTGACAACACTGTCAGTAACAGTAAGCAAAATAAGGAGGAAAAGCACAAAGAAGAAATATAGTTTCAAGTTTTTGTAGCCAGCCTCAGTTGGAGAACCAAAACAAACAATCCTCCCAATCCACTTTTACCAGAATGAAATTTAAAGCAGGTTGTAAAGCATTGAGCTTTTGAATGAGATACTTTAAACAAACAGTTTTGTCTTCTACAAGTGTTGCAAACCCTGTCCTGGCTTGCTAACAATGCAGTGTCTAGCAACTTTGTATGGCAAGTTGCTGAAGTTGAGCTAACTTTGTTGTATGTTTGAAATGGCACCAGTGGTTTCACTAGAAACACAGAGAATGCAGAGGCTAGCACTCTAATGTCATGGTAATTTGAGAAAACCCCAGCTGGTGGAAGAATGGCATAGAGAAATGAGTTGCCTACCTGGCTTTGGTAATGTCATCCACCAATGTTTGAACTACCTCTTTTCAGTTTGGGCAAGTGCCCTTGGGGAACTCTGTAGTAATTCAGAGATTGGGGAAAAGGTATCCAGTGCCCTATCCTCTGTAGAGAAAGCCATGAAAGCCTTCTGGCTACTAACCCAATAGGTCCCAAGGTGGTTTCCATGTTTGGAAGGCATACCTGTGTTGTGAAGCTGAGTCCAGAGATCCCCTGTAGAGGATTTCTCCTGTGGAGTTTTGTATTTGCCAATTATTTCCAATGTGGGCCACTGAGCTAGGCATATTTGCTGACTTCCATCTTTTGGCCAGCACCAAGTTCTCTTGCACCCATAGTGTGCATTCCAGGCTGTACCAATTGGCACTTGCCAGCCCCATTTGTGTGAATAATGTATAGCAGTCAGCATCCACATGTAGTTGCCCATCCAGCTGCAGGCCAGGACCTTTCCAGCTTAGCAAAGACAAAGCTACGTGCTAGCCACTGCACCAAACTCTCCCTCACACACAGTTTCCTATTCCAGCTTGTGCCAATTGGCTGTTGCTCTCTTGGGTGCTGTAGAGATGTTGCCAGTCCACCACCACCCCAACTAGTAGTGTGCCTCAGTGGTCCTTGCCTGTAGTGGCCTCACATGGAGATTGTTTTTCCCAAGTACCTATGGAATCCTTTTAAAGCCAAATATAAATTCTTTCTTTTTACTCTCCTTTGGCTGATCTGGGATGGCAGTGCCCACCCTTCTGCAATTTGCATGTCAGTTTTTCCTGGTCTCTGGTTAGGATCTAGACATGTGACATTTCTATGTGTAAGAAATCCATGCTGGGTTTTCACCAGTACTACTGAAGCAGAAGCATTCTGTTGCACACTGATAGGTGCGAAAGGGTGATTTGAAACAAAGGAGTAAAAGATTTAAAAAGGTAACAAAGAAAATTACTAGGCCCAAAGGAGGGGAGGGGCCAAAATCAGATAGCACAAGGTATGGGGACACAGGCACGTAGGCAGGAGGGCCAAATACTTTCTGATTGTTTATTGACAAGCTGGGCAGAACAAAATGAGCCCATTGTAGCCCATGCGGGTGGGGGGGCAGGGCTGGATTGGGAAGAAGGGCTGGTGTTGGGGCAGCGCGGAGTAGGCGGGCGGAAAGAATGTAACTCTCAGTACCCTGTTAGCCAACTAGGGGAAAGGAGGAGGGAACAAGTGGCCAGGAGCAGGGTTCAAAAGGGGTGTGTGAGCATGTGCTCAGGTGAACAGAAGAATGGGAAGGAAACCGTTCCTTTCTGTTTCCTTTATTGCAATGAAGTTTTAAAAAGAACTCTCTGCATGCCTGGAAAATTTTTCTCTTCCAACGGAAAGGAAAGGGTGTTTTTTAACACACACTGAGCCAGTACTCTAAAACTGAAAACTTAGAAATGAGGAAGTCCACTGTTTTCTTTCTAGAAGGGCACATGGTGTAGAAGAGAGTAACAAAATTAACAGAAGTACACAGAGACAGCCAGAGTAGCAACTCCAAGAAACTCCCCCTCTTCCCTTCAGCATTATTATTGAGGCTACTCAGCATTAGTTAAATGCAAATCTCTTTGTTTTCAGTCTTCAAGTCGGGACCCGATCCTGGTCACCGATAGGCTGCTTTTCTTCGGGGCTCTTCTCCCTTGCCCCCTCCAGTTGTGGGCCCTTGGCTAACCCTGATGTCAGCTTCTTCTAGTCCTGGCCTGTTACGCCATTGGTCCTCCCTTGCAGGGTTGGTGTTTGAACAAGAACTTTAGGTCTTCCATAGGTTGGGTTGGGGTGGCTGGAAAAGGATAAATTGAAAACTACTGTGTATTTGTATGTGTGTTTGATGGGAATCCCACCTAAATAAATGCGGGGGGTGGGATATAATTGTTGGTGCTGTTGTTAGTCATGGTTAATAGGGAGTTCTTGCGGAATTGGGCCTAAAGTGTGGGGCCTTTCAGGAAAGAACTCAAACTGTCTGGAGGTACAGCTGAGGTGAGGTTAGTAGGTTGTTTTTGGAGAAGGAACTAGAGTTAGGAAGTGTTCTTTGGACCAAGAAAGGAGAAAACTGCATCTGAGGAGCTGGAGAGGCTAATGGATTCAGGAAATCCAGCCCATCAGATATTGCTGCAGTATCAGTTTGTGAAGGAAGGCATGGTAGGAAAGAAGGAAGAGGATTTGTTCAGGAGGGGACACGTGCAAAGGGAAAGCACTGTGTGGTGTGGTTGTAATTTCATGGATTTGGATTGGAATTTTATGGATGTTGAAAGTAGAGGCAAGTGAGCAGATGGATTGTGGCAATGAAAGAAAAGGGAGCGGGGGAATCCTGCTTATCCTGATAGGATTCCCAGAGAAAGAAAGAAAGAAAAAAGGAAGAAAAAGTGAAGCAAAGATGCAGAAGGGAAGAGTTTTCTTTTACGTATTGAGGAGGTTTTTCGGAAAAAATAGTGGAGATTGGATGGCTGTGTTAAGCAAGCAGCCTGAACAGTGGCAGGCTGGAGTCCAACAAGTGAAGATTGCACATGGAGGCAGTGAAAGGGGAGAGGGGGTTGCAGGCCCCGTGGGCTTAGGCCTTGCAGTCTCCCTCTCACATAAGGACTCCTGTTGGAAGTCCACCTTGTCAGGCAGGTAGTAAATAGGTTCTTGGTTTTCTCTGGGCTGATTTGGTTTCTCTACCTGGTGAACATGCAATTGTTTGGTATGTGGGGGTGTAAAAGGGCAAAAGGAAAATCATGCTGGAGGCCATGTGAGGATGCGAGTATGTAAGGTGATGCATTTTGCAGGAATTCCTTGCTTTTAGGGGGGGCTGGGTGTGTGAGTGGACTTTTTAAGAGTTTTGGATAAATGGTGGTTGAGTGTTTTGGTACAAATAGGAAAAATGTGTAAGAAATGAAACTGCTAAAGTTTTTCATGGAAGCACAAAATGGAGGAGTTGGGGGGGGCCACAAAAGCCTTCGAGGTCAAACCCCTGCTGTTGCAGGGCACCATGGTACACACTTTTCATTTGGGTAAAAAAAAATAAGGAAAAAGCAAAAAAAAGAAGAGGGTTGGTGTACCTCATTTGCTGAAGAGCACTCCATTATTTAAGAGACAGCAACCACAGCTTTTTCTGGATTTGGTCTGGCCAACTGAATTCAGGGATATCTGTGTGGGAAATTGTGGACTTTTGACTCTGTGGGCTTGGCCATCCCCACACAGTCAAGAAAGGGAAATGCTCTGGCAGAAGGTACCACCATTTTGTGAGTGCTGCAGAGGGAGCGCATACACAAGAGCCTCTGAGCATGTGCAGAGTTCAAAGTGCTTTGGGAAGTTGGGGCAGTGCTGCTTCCAGCTACGAGTTGGGGGCAGGCTTGCATTGGTTTTCTGGATGGGATCTGGAGTGTCTAGAAAACTCTAAAAGAAAATGTTGGGGTGTTTGAATCTTGAGGGGAGGGAGTCAATAAGGTATTGCAACTGAGGTGAGACATTCTTTGGGTGTTCAAAGCCTGTATTGCCTCAGGAAAAATTCTGCATGGAAAGGGATTGGGTTGAAACAAAGGATCCTTGAGCACTCTCAATGGGGAGGCTGAGGGGAATTTTTTAAAGGGAAGGAAACCTAGACGCAGTATTGTGGGAGTGCATTAATTGTTTGTGTTGACTACCAGGAGTTTTGTGTGGAAGGGGGAGGGGAATATGTTCTGAATTCTAGGTATACCATCTTGTGGTTGTGCCACAACACAAAGAGTGGAGGAAGGGGGTAATGGGTGGAACTGGGGCTGTTTGGTTGGGTGTGTGTGTGCACATGGGTGCACAGTGGGAGGGGTTCTTTTCAAAAACCCCAAGGAGACTACTTGTTGTGGTCTCAATGTTGTGGGTTCAACAAGTGGGTTGTTCCCTTTTCCTTTTTGCAATTTTGCCAAATATTTTGATCAGGTTCCAAATTTTACAAGGCAAGATAGCTATGGAGGGTGTTTTGTACAAGAAAGGAATATTGATGGTGCTAAGGAGAGTTTTCCTTACAGTAACCTAATGTTTGGGGGGGGGGTGTTAAGCCCATTTGCTAGCCCCAGGAAATGGCAAGGTCTTTTTTTTTTCTTGCTGTGAGCATAAGCAGTCATGCTCATCAAGATGAACAAGCATTGATTATTTGATTGTAAAGGGTGCTAGTTCAAATTGCATGTATATGTACTGGATTTGGGACATTTTTGTATTTATGTATGTGGGGGAGGGGGTACCATCTCTGTAAGAATTTGTGTGATACCATGTTCTCACTGGACAAACACCATCAGAAGGCACATTTTGCTTTAACCAAGGCAAACAATGGGTTTGAAGTACGCAAGTTCAACAAGGGGTTTCTCTTGTGTGAGCTTTTGACATGGGTTATATTTGATTTCAACATCTCAGGCATTTTTCTTGAGACTGTGCTGAACAGACTTGTGG
>NW_025335409.1:4234344-4305126 GCF_004798865.1 Varanus komodoensis
TGATTTGAAACAAGGGAGTAAAAGATTTAAAAAGGTAACAAATAAAATTACTTAGCCCAAAGGAGGGGAGGGGCCAAAATCAGCACAAGGTATGGGACACAGGCATGTAGGCAGGAGGGCCAAATACTTCCTGATAGTTTATTGACAAGCTGGGCAGAACAAAATGAGCCCATTATTGTAGCCCTCATGGGTGGGGGGCAGAGCTGGATTGGGAAGAAGGGCTGGTGTTGGGGCAGTGCGGAGTAAGTGGGTGGAAAGAATGTAACTCTCAGTACCCTGTTAGCCAATTAGGGGAAAGGAGGAGGGAACAAGTGGCCGGGAGCAGGGTTCAAAAGGGGTGTGTGAGCATGTGCTCAGGTGAACAGAAGTGTGGGAAGGAAACCGTTCCTTTCTGTTTCCTTTATTGCAATAAAGTTTTAAAAAGAACTCTCTGCATGCCTGGAAAATATTTCTCTTCCGACGGAAAGGAAAGAGTGTTTTTTAACACACACTTGAGCCAGTACTCTAAAACTGAAAACTTAGGAATGAGGAAGTCCACTGTTTTCTTTCTAGAAGGGCATATGGTGTAGAAGAGAGTAACAAAATTAACAGAAGTACACAGAGACAGCCAGAGTAGCAACTCCAAAAAACTCCCCCTCTTCCCTTCAGCATTATTATCGAGGCTACTTAGCATTAGTTAAATGCAAATCTCTTTGTTTTCAGTCTTCAAGCCAGGACCCGATCCTGGTCCCCGATAGGCTGCTTTTCTTCGGGGCTCTTCTCCCTTGCCCCCTCCAGTTGTGGGCCTTTGGCTGACCCTGATGTCAGCTTCTTCTAGTCCTGGCCTGTTACGCCATTGGTCCTCCCTTGCAGGGTTGGTGTTTGAACGAGAACTTTAGGTCTTCCATAAGTTCCACGGTCTTTCAGTCTCCTTGTGATTTTGGAACTTTCCTCAGCCTGGCGTAGTGTTCCCACATAGGCACTCCCTCAGACCTCACTGCTGTGTAGCAATGGGCACCTGGGCGCAGTCCTTCCACTGCATCAATGGTCTCCAGGCAGTCCAGTCTCAGGCAAGTTGGCTGATGTGAACCAGCAGCCCCCGCTTCCCCTGTGCCATTGCAAGCCGCAGGCAGCAACCAGGCAGTGGCCGCCGCTTCATACACTGCAGGCAGTCAGTTAGCCAAGCACAGCTGGGCAGCCAGCATGGCTGCTCTGGCCTTGGAGAAGAAGTGATGCCAGCTAGCTAGCCAGTGTCACAGAAGTGTGGAGAGAGGTCCCTACCAGGACTGGTGCTGGAGAGGACCAGCCCCACCCACCGCCCTTCGCACCTCCATGCCAGGAGTTGCCTTGGTGCTGAGGAACGGCCATGCGTGCCCCAAGAAAGCACTGACTGCCAGTTTTCCAAGCCTGCATTTTCAGCTTTGTGGGAGTTCGACAAACCACCTTCTTCCTCTCCTGAGGCAGCTGGTATCCCCCCCCCCGCCCCCCTGAAAGTCAGAAACCCAAATACTGCATCTGTTCTTGTGAGGTTTGTGTCTTCTCGGCAGCCCAATGAAATCCAGCAGATGTGCACTGGTCTGTGGCCTCAGTGGCAATTAAAAGATTGTTCACATACTGCAGTAAAAACACCATTAGAGTCTCTAGTCCATTCAAACAAGTCCTTAGCCAGTGCTTGAGAGAAAGATGGGTGAATTCCCTCCTCCCCTGAGAGAGGGTGGTTCAACACAGCTGGCTCTTTGTCCCATCCTGGCATTCTCATTTGAAGGCAAAAATAGTTTCGTAGGAGGCACTCCATGGGCCCCACAACTGGGCAGGTGGCCTGATGCCCTGTGCCCCCATCATCAAGGATCCCTGTTGTGTCCCCCCCCCCACCAATTGGGACAGTCACAACTGAACAGACTGCCCTAGTGTCCACCAAGAAATCCATGTCCTCATCTCCCACCCTCATTCTCTCCCGGGGTTGTGGGGTGACATAGAACTTTTCCCGTGAGTTCCATATTCTTCCCCCAAAGTCCTCAAAGCGGCCACAACAGTTGAGGCTTTGTTCTGGGGACAGTCCCTTTTCCATTGTTGCTCTGGTTTGCACATCACACAATTATTCCTTCCTCACCTATGAAACTCCAATCTTAGCTGGCAGTGCTGGGACCTTCCATCGCTCCCTGCCTTTCTCCATTCGTGCTGCAGCGCTGCCTTCATCGCCACTGCCATCAGATCCATTTGCAGACTGTCTTTCAGTACATTTGCTTTTTAGCTATGCATCTTCTTAGCTGTTTCTAAAAACTGCACCTCACCCCACAACATTCTCAAGGAGTTGTACACAATGCTTAGTGCACAGGCACCCGGATGCTTGGGGAACAAAACTTGATCGAGCAAAACAAAAACAGAAAGAAGTGGAGGCATTTTAAAAGAGCACATGCACAGACAAGCACACATACAAAGAGGAAGAGGAAAGCAGATAGCAGCACTGATTACAAACTGAGTTTAAACACCAAATCCCAAACACTTTGTCCACCCCAGACCTCAAACAATGAGGCTGACTGGTCTATGGCTTTCTCAAGGGTAGCTAATTGAAGCACAGATGGACAGATTTCTCATGGCAAGCTGAGCTGTCTCTGGGAGTGAGGGAGAAACGTGCTAGCTTGAGAAACCTCTCCTTTTTTTTCCTGGATCCTAAAGTTAGCCAGTTTGAAGGACTGAAGGGCTGGTGATTACAAACTGCAGTCATTTGGCTAGGATTCAACCACCCATTCATGCTCTCCTGGCCATGAAAGCTATCACTGTACCAGGCATGGTGGCAGAATCCCCAGAGCTCCCTCCCACCCAAAGCCCATACCCACACTGCGCTGCCGGCTTTTGGAGGGGAGTGAGTTCTACTCTCCCTCTTCTCTGTCCTCCCCAGTGGGGATCAGTCTGCACTTTTCCAGCAAGTTCAGACGGTCAGTCTAACAAACGCTTGCACAGAAGCTAGAGCTGTTAACCGGTATGTTGAAAGTAAAGTTGCAACTGTTGGAGAGTCTGAAAATTGTTAGACCCTCCAGGTGGCCACTCTGCCCCACTATCCAGTTGATGCTGGACCAAATGGAATTACAATAGACATTTAGTTTTTTTTTTCTTTGAGATGGAATCTCCTTTTGAACCTTTCCCAATTTCCCAAAAGGCAACTCAGAGGTGTACGCATTTGTTTTGACTTACCCTGACCCATGATGGACTGAGCATTTCCCAGAAGACCTTTAGAAGGATTTCAGCAGACCTCTCTGATTTTCCTTCTGTCAATTCTGCCAGGCGTCCCTGGTCAAAAGTGCTCACACACTTAGGCGGGATCTGCTCACCCTGGACTCAAACCAGGGTAATATACCAAGAAGACTTTCCAAAACTCTCCCCTTCTGCCCAAGGAGGTCCCCCTGATTCTACTCGAACTCACCTATTCCCATAGAGTTCAACTCTACTCGGGAGTCACCGGCCATCAGACAGGAATGGGCATCTTGCTGGCCTCTAACCGGCACCAGACTCTAACCAGAGGCCCTTTCTTTTCCCTCTTTTTGAACCAGGTCTTCCCCCAAGCAGTTACCCTTTCTTTTTCCTCTTTTTCAACCAGTACTTCCCCCAAGCAGTTACCCATTTTACCAGAGGCTTTTCCTTACCTGGGAACTCCTTGTCTTGTCAGGGTTAGCTCTCTCAGTCTCGTTTTCCTCCCAGCCAACCTTTCCTCAAGCCCTGCTCATGGCTGGTGGAGGTTTCCGGCCAAATTTGCCTCAGCCCAGATGCTGAGGGAGAGCTCTCTAATGCCAGTCGTCCACCCATCCAAAAAGAGGTTCTTTGAGGGAGAAGTCTTAAGAATTTTGAGGCAAAATTTGCCTTTAGTCCACTCGGTGCCCCAAGTTGGGTGCCAAAACTGTTACCGGATTGTGCCAGTCAACAGCTAGGGCAAGCCCCGGGTGGAACACAGACCCGAAGCCAAAGAGAGCCTGAGGCGAGACTTGGGGCCAAAACCAGCTTTATTCTAGTGCACTATACAATAAAGGGAGGCAAAAGGGGACATTCAGCCCAAAGCAGTGTCTCAAACATTGCACCCCAGTACATGCGTTTTATACCCTAGGTTACCAATTAGGTCACCTAATGCACATCTAATACATCGATACATCAGTGTATGCACCCCTCCAGTGCTGGAGAAAGAGTCCTTTCCTCTGTCATGGACCAGACATTTCCCATGTCTACTTATCATCTGCTTGATATTCACGCAGGCTTGCCATGGTCTTACTCCTTGCACATTTGCAACTTTCATGGCGGCTGTCCCTTTCCACTGTCCCTTTGATTACTGTATTTGAGGTCAGGCTAGCGTGTTAGCTGTGGGTTCCACAAAGTTCATTTTGTTCTCATCTACCCTCCCGTCTTGGACAGTATAACTGTGGTGTTTTTCCTATGTGGCCTTCCTATGGCCAACTACTTTTGGGGCCTTCCTCTGGCCAATTACTTTTGGGGTGTTTTAGGGTGCTACAAGTGGCAACAATCTTATTCTAGCAGCTGAAACAGCGGAACTATGCACACAAGCTACTATCAGCTTGTACAATTTCATCAGGCTCTGAGGGAACCGAGTTTCTTAGAAGAAGGCACAAATAATGCGACAAGAGGTACAGTACCTTGACTTCTGCCTTGCCAGAGGAGAACCTCAAATGTCACAGGAGCACAAAGAGGTGGCATGTCAAACCCAAATCCCCTGTAACAGACGCCAGCTACGGACTTTTCTGGAGATGGTGGGGTTTTGCAGGATTTGGATTCCTGGCTATGGACTGTTGGCAAAACCTCTTTATGAGTGCCTAAAAGGGGAAGACAAGGACCCCTTCAAATTAACTCCAAGTGCAAAAGAGTTTTTTCGTGTTTTAAAAACCAAACTTATGGAAGCCCCTGCCTTAGGGTTTCCCGATCCACAGGTGCCTTTTAAACTTTTTGTGCATGAAAGAGGGGGGGTTCCAGTGGGAGTACTGACTCAAACCCTGTGTTCTATAGAATAAATGGAGACAAAGGGGAGATGCTTCCCAAATCAGAGTCTCGAAAGAGGTACAGAGAACATACATTATATACCCTAAGTCATAAACGTGTTGTCTGGATACAAAGTAAATTCATGACCCCATTATTCTTTGTTGTATTTGTTAGTTTACGCGAAACTCTTTATTTATCCAAAGACTGATTTTCTCTAAACTATTCCCACCCACTCTATGTTTCTCACCTACTAGCAATTTATAATGCAATTCGCTACTTTTATCGAGATTCCATCCGAATTCCAACCGGTACCAGGTGCCAAGGATTCTTCCCACTTGACCTTTTTGACATCCAGTTGCCCTGTTCCAGGAGTTCACACAGGGTCCACTATTCTCCATAACTTCTGCCTCCCTCCTGGACAGGAAATACAACATGACTGCAGTTCTCTGGCTAGGTAGTCTTCCTTGGGTTAGCCTAAGGAGGGTGGGAGAGTGAGTTTCAGGTAACACACCTATGCTCAGCCGAAGGCAGGCTGATGTCTGAATTTAGAAACTCATCAACAGCTTCTCAAACATACACCATCCATAGGATCCTCCCCAGTTCAGAGAAGGAGCACCTTGCCTCTCAGGAGTGGGTTGTGACAGTGGAACTGCAACTCATGTAAGAAGGCTAATGTCAGCCACAGAAGCAAAACTCAGCAGGGACCCATGTGACTTTCAAGCATGGCCACAGCAAACTTGTTGTTTAAAAATTGGAAATACTACTAAAAGCCCAAGGACAGCAGCCTCACTCTTCAAACCATGCTTGGAATCTCCCCAGACATCTTTTTTTAAATCATTTCCCTTTTTCAAACTTGGCAATCCTTAACAATAACAAAACCATACACTCATCTTACAGCATGTACATTTTACATAGAACAATAACAATTTACATCTCCATTCCATGTCTATTTCATATTCATACACACACGCACACACTCACTAAGCAGCAGACCAATATACTATAGGGCAGTGATGGCGAACCCATGGCACTTGTGCCCAAAGGGGCTCACATAGCCGGCTGTGTTGGCACGTGATCATCCCTGCAGCCATACGCATATTGGAAAGGTCACGGGCGCCAGGCAACGGGGTCGCTCATTCGCCACGACTCGCCGAGCTTTCGCATGGGTAGGCAGTGAGCTGCCAGGGATTTGCATGGACTGTGATTTTAGTGGGATGCAGGGGGTGCAGTAGTTTAAACTGTTGCTGCGGGGCTGTTTGATGAAAAGGTCGCCAGTTCAAGTCTGCACAGCCTGTTGTGATTTTAGTGGAAGGTAGGAAAGGTAGGATATGAATTCAGGTAGGAAATATACACAGGTTGGAAATACACTCAGATGCCTTTTTCAGGGCTGGCCAAAAGCTGTTGGTCAGGGGAACATTGCTCCCTTATGCTTGTGGTGAGCAAATTCAGGTTTTATTGCAGTGCTGGCACTTTGCAATTAATAAGTGGGTTCTGAGTTGCAGTTTGGGCACTTGGTCTCTAAAAGGTTTGCCATCAGTGTTGTAGATAACCTCCAAGGTTCCGGTTTTTTCTTCCAACTATTATTGAGTTGCACAATTTTGACAAGAGTATGGATACACACTCCTTCCAAATTTTGTAATAATGAACACTAGTAATTTACCCTTTTCTTAGTCTAAGAATAGCTGTTCTGATTTCCACTTCTGTTACAGGAGAGTTAAGTTGTTGTTTATGCTCTTCAGAAATTGGCATTGTTTTAATACATTAACAAATTCTTTGATATTTCTCTACTCAATTCTGTTTTTTATGGCTCCTCCTAATAGCAGCTCCTCTTTAAGTGCCCCAAGACTGCATAAGGTTTAAGGTGTCTACTAATGTTTCCTATGCTGATTCGGTGCCCATAAGTTGTATAAAGGTTTTCTTTCATCACATTTCAATTTGTTTTTCTTTTCCCTTCCAGTTACTCTGGGCCTCTTTTTCTCTCTTTTTAAAATCTTGCTCCCACTTCTATAAAATACCCTCTGAAGAAAGCTGGTCGAGTATCCCATAAATGTGCAGACTCTACTTGCTCATTCTCATTAGTTGCATAAACAACAATTTCTCCTCAAATTCTTTGAACACTTTGGCATTTGTAAGTGCACGTGAAGGTAACTTCCAAATGTTAGGTTTTTCCTTAAGGATTGTACTATTTGCATTTAAATGAATAAGAAGGAAAATGGTTTTATCAGAAATAAATCAATATTTATTTTATTGTATGAAAAAATACAGTATTTATTCTTGCTTGCAGTCTTCAGCCATGCTGGCTTTTGGAATGGATCCGCACGCTTCAGCCAGACCTCAGGCCAGGGTTAGGATTCTGTCCAACGCCGTCCTCGCAGCACTGGGCTTCCCCTTTCCACATTGCCGCTTCCACTTCTGTGGGTGCTTTTCGGCCGGGCAGTGGGGCTCAGCGAATTCCCAGGTCATCTCATGAAAAGCTTGTCCTCAGTGGCATCTCCTCCTGTGCGTCTCCCCTTCCACATTTTGCTCTTCATTGATCTTCCTGGATTTTGCTCAGGACCAGCACTTGGCAACAATAGCCAAGCATTCACATCCACAGGTGAGCTCAGATGATGAGAGGGCTGGATTCCAGGCTCAGCACCAGCACTTTGGCACCAATTGCCAAGCATTCTCTTCCACAGGTGAGCTCAGCTGATGAGAGGGCTGGATTCCAGGCTCAGCACCAGCACTTGGCAAAAATTGCCAAGCATTCTCTTCTGCAGGTGAGCTCAGGTGAGGAGAGGGCTGGATTCCAGCCTCAGGACCAGCACTTGGCAACAATTGCCAAGCATTCTCTTCCACAGGTGAGCTCAGCTGATGAGAGCAGTGGACCCTCCCAAGGATTGCTGCAGTCTGAGCTTGGCCTCTCGAACTCCCTACTTTTATTAAGAGTCTGTTTATGATCCGTGTGGACTAGCAGCTCAGTGAGGGCACAGCGAGCTGGACGGAGTCAGCCTGCTCGCATTGTAACACCATAGTCCTAATCCCCACTGGGCCAACTGGGGGAGGCCAGGCCAAACCCTCTGAGTGACCGTATTTAGCCATGGTTATGACTGATTGATGCCCAGAGCATTTGCTGGATAACTTCTGTGGCCTCAAGCCTGCTTCAATGTGCTAACATGAGTAATTGCTGCAATGTTATATTTTGGGCTGGATTTATACTTTTACTGTGGCTTTATGCTTCCATGTTGCATTCTATCTATTGCACCATATGGCTCTCATTGTTGTGAACTGTCCCAAGAGCTTTTGGGGGAGTAGAAACAGAATGGATAGGGATTCATGGAAAAATAGAACTCTCCTTCTTTTCCACCTGTGCTCAGCCAAAGGCACTCTGATGTCTGAATTTAGAAACTTGTCAACAGCTTCTCAAACATACACCATCCATAGGATTCTCCCCAGTTCAGAGAAGGAGCACGTTGCCTCTCAGGAGTGGGTTTTGACAGTGGAACTGCAACTCATGTAAGAAGGATAATGACAGTCACAGAAGCAAAACGTAGCAGGGACCCATGTAACTTTCAAGCATGGCCACAGCAAACTTGTTTAAAAAATGGAAATACTACTAAAAGCCCAAGAACAGCAGCCTCACTCTTCAAATCATGCCTGAGATCTCCCCAGACATCTCTTTTTAAATCATTTCCTTTTTTCGAACTTGGCAATCCTTAACAATAACAAAACCATAGAATCATCTTACAGCATGTACATTTTCCATAGAACAATAACTATTTACATCTCCATTCCAAGTCTATTCCATACACACAGACACACACACACACACACACACACACACACACACAAATTAAGTAGCAGACCGATGTACTATAGGGCAGTGATGGCGAATCTATGGCACACGTGCCCAAAGGGGCACGCCAAGCCCTCTGTGTTGCCACATGATCGCCCCTGCAGCCATGCACCTATTCGGAAAGGTTAAGGGCATCAGGCAATGGGTTCGGTCATTAGCCACGACTCGCTGAGCTTTTGCATGGGTGGTCAGTGAGCTGCCAGGGATTTGCATGGACTGTGATTTTAGCAGGATGCAGGGGGCGCAGGGGTTTGAACTGCTGGGCTACAGGGCTGGTTGATCGATAGGTCACCAGTTCAAGTATGCACAACCCACTGTGATTTTAGCAGGAGGCAGGAAATGCACTCAGATGCCTTTGTCAGGGCCAGCCAAAAGCTGGTGGTCAGTGGAACGTTGCCCCCTTGTGTGGTGGTCAGCAAATTCAGGTTTTAATGCACTGTTGGCACTTTGCGATAAATAAGTTGGTTCTGAGTTGCAGTTTGGGCACTCAGTCTCTTTCAACGTTCACCACCACTGCCCTAGACTATTTGGGAAGGATATATCAAGGAATTGCTTCCCCTATACCCACGAGGGCAGCCACTTATGTACTGCCATGAAAGAGGAAATGGCCTATATCAAAAGAGCATATTGATTTGTGTAAAATACTCATTTGCTGTGTTATATGTATAGGTGCCGATTCAGAAAGAATTATTGTAATGTAAATAGAAATGCAGTATATCTCAAGACATTGCTAGCTGATTTATTTGTCCACCAAATCAAAGACTATGAGCAGCTGATTTGTGTGTCTACTATTTCCAGTATCTGTTCTGGTGCGAACTGTTGACAGGCAGCTGAACTTCGAGTTCTTTTTCTTTAAACTGGAAGTGGACAGAAAAACCCTTCAAAGAGGATGCCTTCAAGCAGAGGACCGTTCCCCTTATGAGAGAACAAATTGCCACCCTACTCTTTGATCTTTGTTCGTGGATTTCCTCTTGGCAGCCACAGTGGGATGGGCCCACTCTCCTGTGGCATCTGTCCTGTGGAATGATCTCCCACCAGGCTTCAGCACTGCATGTATGAGCACATGCAATACATGTATGAAAGCCAACGTTTTCCTTATGCCTTCCCTCCAGCCATGAACTCTTTGGAACATTTCCAGTATTGTACTATGGCATGACACTTGCTTTGTTCTATGCCCATGCTCTAATCCTCTTTAGGATTTGTGTGAACTAAGTAGCATAAAAATACTGCTGATACTTAAACAGCAAATAAATGTTTGATATGATGATCTATACACAAAACCCATGCCTTCCAACAGATGTGGACACTGTGTATTTTAAGTGCACAGCTAAATATACGGCATGAATAAAACTGAATTTCTTTAACAGTGCAATTGCAAACATGTCTACTCAGAAGTAAGACCTATTGAATGAAATGAGATTTTGTTGTTGTTGTTGTTAGTCACGAAGTCGTGTCCGACCCATCGCGACCCCATGGACAACATTCCTCCAGGCCTTCCTGTCCTCCACCATCCCCCGGAGTCCACCTAAGCTCACACCAACTGCTTCAGTGACTCCATCTAGCCACCTCATCCTCTGCCGTCCCCTTCTTCTTTTGCCATCTGTTGTTCCCAGCATTAGGCTCTTCTCCAGGGAGTCCTTCCTTCTCATTATGTGGCCAAAGTATTTGAGTTTCATCTTCAGTATCTGGCCTTCTAAACAGCAGTCAGGGTTGATCTCCTCTAGGGACTGACCAGTTTGATCTCCTTGTGGTCCAAGGCACTCGCAGGAGTTTCCTCCAGCACCACAATTCAAAGCTCTCAGTCCTTCGGTGCTCAGCCTTCCTTATTGTCCAGCTTTCACAGCCATACATTGCAACGGGGAAAACCATAGCTTTGACTATACACACTTTTGTTGGCAGGGTGATGTCTCTGCTTTTTAGTATGCTGTCTAGATTTGCCATAGCTTTCCTCCCCAGGAGCAAGCGTCTTTTAATTTCTTGGCTGCATTCCCCATCTGCGGTGATCTTGGAGCCCAGGAAAATAAAATCTGTCCCTACCTCTATTTCTTCCCCATCTACTTGCCAGGAAGCGAGAGGACCAGATGCCATGATCTTAGTTTTCTTAATGTTGAGTTTCAAGCCAACTTTTGCACTCTCCTGCTTCACCTGCATCAAGAGGCTCTTCAGTTTCTCTTCACTTTCTGCCATTAGAGTGGTATCATCTGCATATCTGAGGTTGTTGCTATTTCTCCCAGCAATCTTAATTTCAACTGGTGATTCATCTAGCCTCGCCTTTCTCATGATGTGCTCTGCATATAAGTTAAATAGGCAGAGCGACAGTATACAGCCTTGCCGAACTCCTTTCTCAATTTTGAACCAATCAGTGGTTCCGTGTCCAGTTCTCACTGTTGCTTCTTGACCCACATATAGGTTTCTCAAGAGACAAATAAGATGGTCTGCTACTCCCATCTCTTTCAGAACTTGCCACAATTTGTTGTGATTCACACAATCAAAGGCTTTAGCATAGTCAATGAATCAGAAGTAGATGTTTTTCTAGCTTTCTCCATGATCCAGCGTATGTTGGCAATTTGATCTCTAGTTCCTCTGCCTCTTTGAAATCCTGCCTGTACTTCTGGTACTTCTCGGTTCACATACTGCTGGAGTCTAGCTTGTAGGATTTTGAGCATCACTTTGCTAGCATGTGAAATGAGTGCAATGGTGCGGTAGTTTGAACATTCTTTGGCATTGCCCTTCTTTGGTATCAGAATGTAAACTGACCTTTTCCAATCCTGTGGCCACTGTTGAGTTTTCCAAATTTGCTGGCATATTGAGTGTAGCACTTTTACCACATCGTCTTTTAAGATTTTGAACAGCTCAGCTGGAATACTGTCACCTCCACTAGCTTTGTTGTTGCTCAGACTTCCTAAGGCCCATTTGTCTTCACATTCCAAGATGTCTGGCTCGAGGTCAGTGACCACCCCATCGTGGTTATCAGGGACATTAAGCTCATTCTTGCATAGTTCCTCTGTGTAATCTTGCCACCTCTTCTTAATCTCTTCTGCCTCTGTTAGGTCCCTGCCATTTTGGTCCTTTATCATGCCCATCTTTGCATGAAACGTTCTCTTCGTATCTCCAATTTTCTTGAAGAGATCCCTGGCCCTCCCTATTCTATTGTTTTCTTCTATTTCTTTGCATTGTTCATTTAAGAAGGCATTCTTATCTCTTCTAGCTATTCTCTGGAATTCTGCATTCAGTTGGGTGTATCTTTCTCTTTCTCCCTTGCCTTTCTCTTCCCTTCTTTCCTGAGCTATTTGTAAAGCTTCTTCAGACAGCCATTTTGCTTTCTTGCATTTCTTTTTCTTTGGGATGGTTTTAGTTGCTGCCTCTTGTACAATGTTGTGAACCTCCATCCATAGTTCTTCAGGCACTCTGTCTATCTGATGTAATTCCTTAAATCTATTTGTCATCTCTACTGTATATTCATTAGGGATATGATTTATCCCTGATGAAGGTCATACCTGAGTGGCCTAGTGCTTTTCCCTACTTTCTTCAATTTAAGCCTAAATTTTGCAACCAGAAGAAGCTCATGATCAGAGCCACAGTCAGCTCCTGGTCTTGTTTTAACTGACTGGATAGTGCTTCTCCATATTTGGCTGCAGAACACATAGTCAATCTGATTTCTGTGTTGACCGTCTGGTGATGTCCATGTGTAGAGTCGTCTCTTGGGTTGTTGGAAAAGAGTGTTTGCTATGACCATTGTATTCTCTTGACAAAATTTTACCAGCCTGTGCCCTGCTTCATTTTGTACTCCAAGGCCAAACTTGCCTGTTATTCCAGTTATTTTTTGGCTTCCTACTTTAGCATTCCAATCCCCCATGATGATAAGGACATCATTTTTTGGTGTTGATTCTGGAAGGTGTTGTAGGCCTTCATAGAACTTGTCAACTTCAGCCTTTTCAGCACCAGTGGTTGGGGCATAGACTTGAACTACTGTGATGTTGAATGGTTTTCCTTGGATTCAAATGGAGATCATTCTGTCAATTTGGAGATTGTATCCTAGTACTGTTTTTCCTACTCTTTTATTGACTATGAAGGCCACTCCATTTCTTCCGAGGGATTCTTGCCCGCAGTAGTATACCTGATGATAAGTATACCTGATGACCGCATCCAGCTTGCCTTGATTCATGGATCTTACATTCCAGGTTCCTATGGAACATAGATCTTTGCAGCATCGGACTTTCCTTTCACCACCAGATACATCAGCAACTGAGTGTCCTTTCGGCTTTGACCCAGTCGCTTCATTCTTTCTGGTGCTACTAGTACTAGCCCTCCGCTCTTCCCCAGCGTACTGGACACCTTCCAACCTGAGGGGCTCATCTTCCGGCATCATATCTTTTTGCCTTTTGGTACTGTCCATGGGGTTTTCATGGCAAAGATACTGGAGTGGGTTGCCATTTCCTTCTCCAGTGGATCACGTTTTCTCAGAGCTCTCTGCTATGACCTGTCCGTCTTAGGTGGCCCTGCACAGCATAGCTCATAGCTTCATTGAGTTATGCAAGCCCCTTTGCCACGACAAGACAGTGATCCATGAAGGAGATTTACTTCCATGTAAATGTGTACAAAAGCATAGCGTCAGCAAGCAATTAGAAACTGCAGTAAGGGATTTACTTTTTCAACTAAAGTATTGGTACCATAACTATATAGGAGGAAGTCACAACACGTCATAGTTTTGCTTTAATTTTAGTTGGTAAGGGCTTAGGTAGTTGGTATATGTCTCAAAATGGAGGGGAGTAGAAAAGGTGGCAGTAGTTGATAAAAGTTGTTTGGTTATTACCAATTTGCATTTTAAATCCAAATCCCCACCTAAGATGTTTATTCATTCTCCTCTATAAAGTACTGATGAGTTCCAATCATAATAAATTAAACTCCTCAGTTCTGTCAGTTATTCAGCATATTAAACACTCAGAGATACATTTTGTTAAAAGTCTTTGGGGACATAGAATACCACAGTATATGCAAAACAACAGAATAGCTTTTAGTAGAGTAGTGGTACAACAAAACTAAATTAAGAAAAAGAATTGTGTGGAAGCTGCCTCTAATTCATTGTCTTGGACAATAACCGTCTTTATACTATAGGAACAGAGCAACTGATATAAAATCACTGCTTATGTGTTTATATTTCACTGCAGGCACGCCTTGATATTGGTACAGAATTCTCAGCTGATTTGAGAACTTTACAAGCATTGACTAAGTTTGCATGACGTGGAAATCCATCATGAGAAATGACTGACAGTAGGTTCCTATGCTGACAGAATCCAGACCACTCTCTGCAGGACAGCTTGTCTCTGGGCAACAAGCTACCCTGAAAACCCATCGCCTGTTTGATGGGGTTGGTGAATCCACGATGAGTTGCTACCCCATTGGAAGCTGGGACACCAATTTCACCATGGCTTGTGAGAAGCAGTAAGTGAGCCATCTGGTAAGAACATCAAAACCCACTCTGGACCACTCTTGGTGGACCAGTGACAGTCCCTGTATGGATGATCAAGTGGGCTACTGTAACACTCTTGCCAAACTTTTGAGTAGGAGAAGCAGAAATGTGATTTTCTTTTGGAGTGTTGGTCTTTCAGAGTTCCACAAGTGTGCACTTATGGCTGTCAATAATGTATTATCATCATTACCATTACATTACGTTTATCTGTGGTTTTGCCTGGTCTATTACCTTGTTGGTTGCATCTGTCAAATAGTATCAGGAAAAAAAATAGATGTTGCTAAATAGCAAACAGCTGACAACTGTCAGTTGCCTAGCTTTCAGTTGGAAAGCACCAGTAAATGGAAAAGAAATTACAAAGCTAAGTGCACCAAAAGTGGGTGCCCTATAGAACTCGTCCTTAGTGCAGTAATTGTCTGACATTTGTGTTTCATTGACAGCAGGGACATAAGAGAAACCTGCAATGGATTCAAATAAGTTTGGATTTCTGTGAATCTGACTTGCCAAATTCATAATGGACCACCTTGCTCCAAGTTGCATAAAAAATTCTATGGTCTTAAAGAAAATAACTTTCCATAATTTTATGTACATTTAATCATAGAAAATGATTAAAATAATTTTTAAAAATGACTGAATATGTTCTTCTCTCTTCCTCAGATTAAAACATGGAAATGCATGGGTGTTTTTTTGCGGGGAGGTAAATATTTTGGGAGGGATCGAGGCACATTTGTGTAACAGTGTACAGTCTGATTCCATCATGAAATGGATAATGGAAAAAAGGCAGCTGATAATCCATGGAATGCAAATATACTATATATAGCAAAGTGTGTACATCCTTCACTAACACTTCTCAGTGCCCTTCACTTTTGGGAAATGTCCAGAGTATCCAAGTAGTCCAGAAAAGGGAAATTTTAAGGGCCCTTTTTTGCAATTCCTTTTTTAGGACACTTAAAGCTTGACAGCTGTCAAAAAATTCTGATAGCTGGATGAGATGGAGTCAGTGGAGTTATATTGTATGAGAAGTAAGCAAGGGAAAATATTTCATGGCTAGGAATTTAAGGGAAGAGAACTATATCATAAATTTCTTTCTGACTGACAGGCAACTGGGAGCTGTCAACTATTCACAATTTAGCCTATATGTAGTCCTGCCTCATCATTCTATTACTATTTGATAGCTCTAACTGGCAGGGTAATAGACTGAGCAAGATTACATATATTTTGATAACTGTAAGTGTGCACTTCATAACTCTGAAAGACCACAAAAAATTACAAATTGCAAACACACTTGTACACATGTATGCCAGCACAGCCTCCTGGGTAATAAGCCAGTAATTGTTGCTCTAAAGCATTGCTTGGGCATTGGAGGAATAGATGTTGCTGATGGTGACATGGAGCTCCAAGCACTCTGCCCCAGCGAAACCAAGAAAGGAAGAAGTCCTGCAATTCAGATCAAGCAGGAGGAGACAAGATGGATTCTACCATTTAGAGAAACCCCACATGTTAGGGTAACTGGTCCTCCCAGGCCCAGAGTCTGTTGTATAATTTACACAATCCAGTTTTACAGTCTGCCCACTAAAAAGAAATCTTGCCAAATTTCTACGTTCTACTTTTTACAGTGTTATTTTCATAAACCAAAACATGCTTTGGACAACAATGTCCCAACATTTTTGTAAGGCTGGTTGTGCTCTTATGCCCTAAAAGGGCTTCCCAATGAGGCATACAGAAAAACATTAATTTCAGGTCATCTTAACCTATTTTGAAAGCCAAGAGTGAGCTAAACCTTCCAGTAAACAGAATTAAAATCTATTGAGGCAGAGCTTTGTTATGCTGGTTTAAAGTTTGTAGGCCAAATCATTCTTGTGTAGATCAAAGGGCAATAGGCCAGGAGTTGTTACTCAGAT
Organism: Varanus komodoensis; assembly: GCF_004798865.1. NCBI lineage: Eukaryota > Metazoa > Chordata > Lepidosauria > Squamata > Varanidae > Varanus > Varanus komodoensis. Next base: position 4,250,507 of record NW_025335409.1, read on the forward strand.
GTTATTGTTTTGCCTGGGTATGGAAAAGATTAAATCTTAAATTAATTGTACTAGCTGAAAGATTCAAGCTTCCTGGGGGGAACATTCAGGCAAACAAAGGGCTTTTCCAGCATTTCCCGTGCCTGAAGCACTGTTGCCTGGGGTCAAAATTGACCCCTTCTCTGGGTCACATTGAGTGGGTTCCCCTACCACTAAATAATAAAGACCTGTTAATAATAATTTAATAATTAGGTAGGACACAGAATAATCAAGTCAAGTTGTGACAACCCAGGTTTGGGCTAAACATCAGGAAAAGCTTCCTCACTGTCAAGAACAATAAGGCAGTGGAACCAGCTGCCTAGAGAGGTGGCGGGCTCTCTCACACTGGAGACATTCAAAAAGAAACTGGACAGCCATCTGAGTGGGATGGTGTAAATTGGTGTCTTGCAACAGCAGGGGGTTGGACCCGATGGCCTGCATGGCTCCTTCCAACTCTCTTATTCTATGTAATTGGAGTACATCTGTTCTGACCACAGAGACCTGATCTAGTTATGGCACTTAACTTTAGGTTTGAGGCTTGTTAGGAAGATACAAATGCACTTGTGTCAAAGATGATATACAATGTATTGACTACTTTGATGAAATATAGATGCAGAATATGAGCAAACAATGGGGAAAATGCTTATGCTTGCCCTCTCTGTGGCTTATTGGTTCCTTGAGTGGACAACCACATGTTGGGGATTACATGAGCTGAGCAAGCTGGAGCAAGGGGTCAGACTAGATGGCCAGGAGGACCTCTTCTGACTCACTCTGTTTCTATTTTTCTAATAGGCCAGGTGTATTCTGTGAGCCTTCAATATCCTGGGTGAGTGACACATCAAAGCCTCCTTTCCATTTACCGCAGGATAATTTCCTGCCAGGATATTTCCAGGTTCCCAAGCTGGGCGCAACTTTCTGACTAAACAACAACATTCAGAGGGAGGAAATGCTGGTTACAGCCATAAGGAAAACTCTTTGCAATGCTACGGTAACTTTGTCATCCTGGCAGGTCCTAAGGCAAGTTCATTTCTCTAGGAAAAGCCTGAAAGGGATGCTTCCTCAGAACCAGACTATGAAGAAAGAACAGTCTATATTTTGTTTTAAATCTTTGTGTGACCTCCATGTTTATATGGCATCCAAGTTGATCAGAGTCCTAGCTTTGTTAGTGTAGCGCTTCGGACACAATTTTATGGCTACTAGACAGAGAAATGTGGGAAAATGTGGATTCCGGTTCTAACCTCAAAAATCATTCTGAGCTTGGAGTTGGGGCTTCCAACTTGGAGAATCCAACCTCCATCCTTGCATCCTGTAAGGTCAACTGTGTCCCAAGGATTCAAGAGTGACCATGTTTCCATGTTCTCCTGCCCTCCATAGGATGCTTGTAACTATCCAAATCCAGAGGATCCTCAGCAGGCTGTGCCATTAAGCATTTCTTTTTGCCTTAGTTATGGTGATTTAATGAAAGGAGGGTTTAGATTGTCAAATATGTTTAGAGAGAGAAGTTCCCACTGCTTGATGATTAGGTGGGACAAAAACAATAAATAGTAGTTGAGAGTTCCATGGGAACAGGATTGGCAAAATCTTTAAGAAATGGACCTGCAGAAGCATCCTAGGGGCCAGTGTGGACACATGGAAGTGAAAGATAGAAAATTTGAGTTCCTGGTGGGAGGCTAAAGGGACCATTGCTCAGAGCTGGGAAATGAGAAGGCCGTCTGAGAGAACTCATTTAAATTGAGACCAGGAGTTGGTGGCTGAGGACAGCAGAAGGCTGGGCTGTGAGGTTGTTGTGACACTTCAGGGAGGCAGCTGAACCCAGTACCATGGAGATTTGATTCAAGGTACGACCAGATGGAGCTTCTGAAAGTGATGTCAAATGTAGCATCATCATCCCCTAAGTCAGATGCAACTGGAACAGCCAAAGGCGGAGGAAATTTCATCCAAGTTTGGGTACTAAACTATGAACTGTCATGGGTCTGTTTCCACATCACTAGTTCCAATGCAGAAATGGAACAGCCTGCTCCCTCCCAAGGTTTGTGCATCCTAATACGGCAGATGCTATGGTGTTAGCAGTGTAACAAATTCAAGCAGATCTTGTTCCAAAAATCACCATTTATTTAGCTGAGCATTCATTCATATAAAATTATACATGACCATACAACACAACCATTCGAATTCCTAATTACACACAGTAGATTATGTTTTATTGCAGGGGTTGGGGATTTCTTTAAGGATGTTGGATTTCATGCAAATGTGTTCATATGCATTTGTGCAAAATTGCACTCCCTCCAAAGGATGCAAGATTTCCAGATATGCAAATCCCCTTAAAAACCATATTTTTATGTTTTAGCCTATGGAGGAAATGCACTGTTGTTAATGTTTTCATATTTTTGTGATTTTCAAGTATGCCTAAAGTTACAGAAAATAAAAAAAAATCTGCAAGTCTGCAAAATCCACACAATTTGGGAAAGGCAATCCACTCTGGAATCTGTGTGCTGTATTCTTAGAAAGATGAACTTATTTGAGTACTTATTTTCTGACACCCCTGGTTTACAGCCTTGGAGAAATCTAAAGTGGGAGATAAGATTGTCTTGTTAGCTGTTACATAGAATCTTAAGGTTACCAAATCCATGGCTATGCATGAAATGCTTATGCATAGAAGCATCCTTGGCCTTTATTTGAAGTAAACAATTCACAGTCTTGCTGGAATCAGAAATCGAGTGGACTGAAATTAAAGTAGGATGATAGACCTTCTATGGAAATTTGCTGCTTGGGGCTAGGAAAACGGAACTGAAAATGGAATTCTACCTGCAGGTTTCACACATCCCCATTCCTCTTCTGTCGGAAGGAAAATGTGCATTAGCAATAGAACATTTTCAGTTCTATAATCAAGATATTAATGTCTGGCTGTTTTTATCAAATCTCTTCCTTCTGAACTCAGTTATGGAATAGTTCCTGCAGAGGCAATAATATTTGTTATTAATTTAGCAATTCATTTCTTTTCAGTGATAAATTCGTGTCATATCGTGGAGAGACCTGAAATACTGATTATTCATCAGTAATAAAAGGATATATTCATTATATGCTAATACTCCAACATTAAATATTAAATTTCATTATAATATTGATAATCAGGACATCATTTACGTTATTTTAAGTAGCCTACTTCCTAGCATTTCTGCAGCCCTTGCCCCAGCCCAATTAAACTAAAAATACTTGGATTTATATCCATTTTGATCCAGAAAAGTCAATGAAATTAACAGTCTGGTTATATGATATGCTGAACCATGGAATCGGCATTAGCTTGAAGTATGGCAAGGACAAGTGAATGAAGTATATAGCACTGGACATGTTGCAGCTACCATTTATGTTAAGGTTTCTGTGGGTATTCGGCTAAAGGTTAAACAGGGACATTGGCATGCAGGTGTTCTGGGAAAAAAGGGTACACTGATCTGCTGGAGATCTGTGGTCCATTTTCCTTTCCCTTTGAAGAAATCCTTCTGTCAGGCTCTCTGACTCTCACACACTGAGCAACTGGTGCCCATACCTGGTGGTGACATCCTATCCATTAATTGTGCAGTCACCCAGAGGAAAGATGCCTTGATGGACAGAGTGTTTTCTGGCATTGCCACCTGAAAGAGAACTAGAGGGAGCTGGAACCAGTGACAGAAGAGAAGCCTTAGGAGAGAGGAAGAAAGCTTGGAGTGAACCCCTCTCTTCTGTCCAAAAGTAAGAAACAAAAGTTTGTGACTATTCTCTACTATTCGCTATCAGTCATATATTAAAACAAAGAAACTGCAGGTATGCCTCATGGGTATTCTAAATATAGCTAGATCTATTTGTCTGTCCATCCATTCATCTCAATATCTGATCCAACTGACTCCACTGCTTTAAATGATCTTCCATGTGGAGTTAATATAAGTGGAATCAACCATTCCATGGGCTTGTTCCTGAGGTAGCTAAAGACTGCAGAGCAGTGTGTTGAATTCTTTGTGCTATGCAACTGCTGTCAAGCATCCAAAATGATTCTTCTGTCAACCCCCATATGCAGGCTGTTTTAAATAGCTTTCCTCCAGTTGCTGCCCTAGCTGTACCCACCACAGTAGTAAAGGTGTATAGCAGCTCACCATGTGGACAGAGAGTTTTTCTCCACAACGCTGCACACCACGGAGATAAAAGTTTAATGTAGCAAAGGAAAATGTCCGCATTGGCATGGGAAGCCCCTGAATGTCAATTGCTTGTCAAGTTGAGACAGCCATTATGGGAGCCATTTCAAACAGTCTCTCCATGTCCTGGCCTCATATTTCCCTTGTGGATGAACAAATGAGATGTATGGTAGCAACACTCTAGCAAACAGTGTTATTCACCCTGCAAGATTTTTTTTTCCTGATATTCCTCACATATTTCAGCACATCATCTCTTCTTTTAATAGGTGATGCAGAGATTAAATGGCAGCTGAGTAGCCTGTTGAGAACAATTAACTCGAAGCAGATGGTACTACAAATGCGGCTCTTCAAGGCCTTTTCCTTGTCTAGGATTTTGGCTTTCATTGTTGATTTTGCCCCCTGGGTGTATTAAGGTCTTTACTGATAGATTTAAGATCTTGCTGACATTTGATTAAACAAACTTCATACAGAGACGGTATTCAGTTTTAATATCTGTCAGTACTGAATAGTAGCTTTTTTCAGATGCTTTAACCCCAGGTCTAACATTTAATATCTCATAAACTGTCTAAAGACATGGCAAGATGAAATCCTGGTAATGCAATACAGTTGACAGGGATCAGCAAACAACTTGTTATCACACAGTTGCCTTAAGGCCAATTGTGGCATTGCTAATATGTCCTGATAATTACAAAAGTCATTTGTTGCAAATCAAATGCAGGAGATGGAATGTAGACTGTAATAATATTGAATCTGAAAATGTTATGCTGGCCTCTGTTTTTGCAACGCTAATTGCATGAAGATGGTGTGTGTATGTGTGTGTCTGTGTGTGTGCATGTGTGTGTGTGTGTGTGTAATTGTTTGTGGCTAAAATTTGGTTGTCATGCTTTAATGTGATTTACTCTATTCATCTCGCTTATGCCCAGTTAATAAGCTCCAAGACACTTACCACTACAAGCTGGTTGCCGCAAAAAAACCTCACTTTTCTACAGCAACCAAAGTGGCTGCCTAAAACTTGTGATTCTGACCCATATCAATGCCATGCCTCTATCTGGGGTTGGTAGACAGTCTGATTTACTGGTTGCATAGTTAACTATCCCCCTCTTGCATGCACACCTTAATATGGCAAGGGGGTTTAGGAGGGTCAGAGAGGAGAGAGAGCAATGCTGCAAGGAGGCCAGACTTTCCTACAACCACCCAAGGCAAAATGATCAAAGCTGACTAAGCTGCATCCACCCTCTTAACAAGTAATGGTCACGCCAGCAGAAGATGATGGATATTTCTATTGGTGATGGGGATGAAGAAACTTCTAGAGGGCAGCTACTGGGCACCATCATTTGTGCTGGTGGAGGATCTTTCACAGACAATGGCAACGAGATGCTTAAGACAGCTCTTTGTTAGTACTGTACAGAAGAAGCTGATGGTACAGGAAGCCAGATTCTGATAGACAACAGGTAAGTTCATGACTGTCAAAGCAGTATGACAGTGGAACCAATAACCTAGAAAGGTTGTGGGATCTCCCACACTAGAGACATTCAAAGTGCAGCCATCTGAGAGGGATGGTTTAATTTGGAGTCCTGCATCGAGCAGGCAGTTGGACTCAATGACCATCTGGCCCATCCAACTCTACTATTCTATGATTCTAAGGCAATGATAAAGCACTTTTGAATATTCCCAGCTTGTAAACCCTATGATGAACCAATCCAAAAAGGAACAAGAGATAGCGCCAGAAGATGCAACTTCAGGATCAGAAGGCACTCAACCTGCTCCTGGGGAACAGCAAAGGATATGTATGGATAGTGCTGGTACTAATGATGCAATTAGATCAAAACTGAAAGTAAGTCAAGTGACTGAACTACACAGAGGAGAAAGGAAGGTCCAGTATTGTACAACACAGTATGATCATCTAAGGCCATTTGTCTACCATCCTCACTGGTTACCAACTGAAGCCTAGGCCCAATTCAAGATTTTAACACTTGTGTTTAAAGCCCTAAACAGTTTGGGTCCAGGGTATCTAAAGGACTGCCTCTTCTCACATGTACCTATCCAGCCCCTTGGGTCATCATCAGAGGCCTTCCAAAGAATCTTCCTCCTCAGGAAATAAGGTTTCTCACCTCCCCAGAAAGGTTTGCCTAGCACCTTTTTTGTATTCTCTTTGGCACAAGGTAAATACTTTTCCCCCTAGTATTTTAACTTTTAGAATGATTTTTAGGGTTTAAATTTTATATCTTGCTATTGACTATGGTTCTGCCTATTAGATTAATGTGGTTTCTGTGAAGTGTGACAATGGTGTGGTTTTATTTGTTAGGCTCTTAGATTTTAATATTGTTATATTAGTGTTTTCTTATATCTTGTTATTCTATCCGATTGTATATTTTTTATTCGTAATCTGCCCAGGAAGCCTTATGGCTAATGGGGTGGGATAAAAGTCTAATAAATAAATAAACAAACACATACAGTTGAAACATGGAATGTGAGAAATATGAATCAAGGCAAAATGGAAATTGGAACCAAGGCAAAATGGAAATACAGTGTTTAAATTTCACAGTGTTTGATGTGAGCAAACTAAAGTGCACTGGAATGGGACATTTTCAATCAGACAAACATATTTTTTTTACTCTGGGAATGATAAACTCAAGAAATGGAGTGTCTCTTAATACTGAAGAAAGATGTAGCACAGGCAATAAGAAGCTATAATGGAAAGTCTGACTGAATACTATCAGTCAGAATTCTTGGAAAACCTATCAGCATAACCATCATTCAAGCCTACGCTCCAACAACAGATGCTAAAGAGAAGAAACTAAAAGCTTTTATGCATGCGTCTGAGAAGAAATTGATAATTTAGCAAAGCAAGAGCTACTGATAATCATAGGTGACAGGAACAAAAAGGTAGGAAACAATGCAGAATCAAGTGTTGTGGGAGAATTTGTCCTTGGGGTAAAAAAAGGTAGGAGAATGACTCCTAGAGTTCTATGAAGCCAACAATCTGTTGCAAATACATACTTCAGACAACTGATCAGATGACTTTATGCCAGCACAGAATTTACACAGAACCTAAAATATACCAATATAGGAGTTTCACAGCTGCATTCTTGCATATTGCAATGGTGACCATGAACAGTTAGTATAGAAAATCAAAATAAAGCTGCAAGATGAATGACAGAAACATGGTGCACCAGAAATATATTTGCATTACTGAACGAAACTGACCAAGAACGAACAGAACTGTAGACTTAATCCAGAAACATCGTTAGGGATAAATGCACATGGATGATTCTGGAAGCACAAATAAACAAGTAAACAAATACATACATGGGAGGTAGAACAGATACAATTGTCAAGGAATCTTATAAAAATGAGGCAGAACATTGGAAGTCACTTTTATAGCAAAAGAAAACTTTCAGGAAATTGGAGGCAAGATTTTTGCTCAGAGCAGACTGACCCCTTTACTTCTGTGCTGAGCTAGATGCAAAGCCTGCATCTCTCATACTAGGGTCCAAACTGGGGGTGCCTGTGTTTATTCTGGAGCAAAACCAAATGGAACCCCAACTCACTATGTCTTTATTGTATGCTGTGAGCTATTGTATGTTGTGAGACGCCCCGAGGCTTCGGCGAATGGGGCGGCATAGAAATGTTTTAATAAATAAATAAATAAAGTAACGTGTCCTTTGGATGTTAGGCTCATGATAGATATTCCTTTAAGGCTGAATCATGCAGCACCACCCATTCACTGACTGTGAAGAGGGCTATCGGCCATAGGAAAACCAACAAAGACATCCAGAATGTGGGCCCTTTTTCTCTTTCTCTTGAAAAAACAGCACTGATATTCCCACCCTAAACAAAATTTCAGTGTCATTCCCTCATCAGACAAAGGTTCATGTGACACACATGTGGCAGGGTTCACATAACATGACAAGTCATAACTGTTGTTGGTCTCTCATGTTGTCGGAACCATGTCATGGTATTTCAGCATGGCATGTTTGGCTTTTAGAAACCAGGAACAGGAAAAACAGCCTCCTCTGTAGTTTCTCAACACCGCAATAGTTCCTTGTGTCATCCAGACCTGGTAGCGAGGCCAGTACTAGAGAGCAGCTAGACAGACAGGACCAGCGACAGCTGCCGTTTTCCACTGCTGTCAGAGGTGTCTCCACTCCACCCATCTCCTGTCCTAAGGATCTTCTTTGGCACAGGAGAAGGCAACTGGTGATCAGCACTGGGAAACGAACAGTGCTGCTCACCTGATTCCCCTCCCCCCACATTTACACCCGAGGGAAGCCCCCCATGCATGAATGGAAGGGATAAGAATTACCTGGGAAGAAGTGTCCATATGGGCGGTGTGCTGCTCTGCTGATTTCCCCAGCACTGGGTGCAAGAATTAGCTGGATGATAACACCCAGGTGGGACTGCATATCTCCCTGGATTCCCGCACATCTGCCAGAGGGAAGCCCCTTGTATTTTATTTAATTGTTCAAATTTTTTCTATACTCTTCTCTTACCAGATAGTCTCAGGATGGTTTGACAGTAAAACAAAGAAAAGCACAGAATCATGTCTATAGCATAAAACCCCAATTAAGATAGCAATTTAAACCTTAAAATACTGGGAAAATAAAAATGTTTTAGCCTGGCACCAAAAAGAATAAAGTGTCAGTGCCAATTGCACCTCTCTGGGGAGCAAATTCTGTAACTGGGGCACCACCACAGAGAAGGCCCTTCTCATGGCAGCCACTCTCCTAATCAACTTCAAGGAGGGCTCTTGAAGAAGGACCTCCAACCCAGATCTTAAAGGGTGAGCAAGCACATAGGGAAGGAGACACTCCTTCAGAGATCCAGGTCCTGGCTTGAGGAAATGCTACAAAAACTTTTAATATTTAAACCTGAAGTTTTTTTATTAGGCATTATTTCTGATGATTTTGATAAACAAGCAACATATCTGATTCTACACTTAATTACTGCAGCAAGGATTGTATTTGCCCAACATTGGAGGAGTGAAGAGCCACCTACTGATGAACTGATCTTAAAAAAGATCTTGGACTGCACAGAAATGGACAGGCTGACCTTGTCTCTGAAGGAGAAAGAGGACACATATATATCAAACTTGGAATTCTTTTTATTATTGGCTAGAGAAATGGGACTATGCGTAGATTTGAATATGGTTATGGACTGTTAAAAAAAAAGAGTAGGGGTCTGACCCAGTATGTCAAATGTCTTTGATGATTGATGTTTTAGTCTTAGTTTATAGAAAAATAACAATAATAAAACTAATTAAAAAAAAGAGAGAGATCCAGGTCCTAAGCTGGTGAGAGACTGCATGCCTCAGTCTATTCCCCCTCTACTGCCCCTCTCACATAGGAGCAGGAGGGTGACACCCAACCAGGCACTGCCACTGGGTGTTTCTTACCCCTCCAAGTTACATGCAAAAGGGGCTTCCCCCTGGTATGCTCGAGAGGGGAGACTCAGGGGGCATCTCCGAGAGGTTCTGCTCCTTTTGGCAGTGCCAACCGGGTGATTCCTCCCCCTGCCCCCGCCCCTGCCCCTACACACACACACACACACACACTCACACACCAGCAATCTCCTCTGGACTGAGAGGCATGTGTGCCCCATCTTCTCTGGGGCACTTTAGGGCATGAGCCTTGCTTTGCAACAGAAGGTACGTGACCACACAGGTGAGCCAGATTTGGCTTGGGATCCCAGCTGTCAAAGAAAGGAACCTCACTGCTCCCCAAGGTGCCTCCTGGGATACTGCCCAGAAGACTGAAAGAAAAGGAGATGGCAGGAGAGAGGAGAGTCAATGCCATGATGGGCCTGATGGTCTGTCAGGACAAAGAAGTTAAGAAAAAGAAAAGCAGCTGTGAACTGTGGCAACCATGCAAGGTCGCTTGCCGTGTTATGCAAACCCAGCCATTGTGTTGTTTGACATGACACTGTGGTGCACTCCTATTTATATGCCTCATCATTGACACTTACATGGAGGTAGAAGCATTTAGGCTTTTAAGTGATATAAAACTTTTCTTTATGTGTAATAGCAACAATGGAAAACTTTAACACCTTAACAGAAAATGAAAAGAAAAAAGAACCTTCTAGCCTGTTTGCTTTTAAGGCTGCTACCTAATTCATTGCAACTGATTTTTTTCTGTCTCTTTAAGTGTTCTGTTGAAAAGTCAAAGAAAATGCTTACTGGATGTTTATAGGCACCTCTGGAAACTTAACTCCTTCATGGATCACTGCCTTGTCGTGGCAAAGGGGCTTGCGTAGCTCAATGAAGCTATGAGCTATGCCATGCAGGCCACCCAATACAGACAGGTCATAGCAGAGAGCTCTGACAAAACGTGATCCACCGGAGAAGGAAATGTCAACCCACTCCAGTATCTTTGCCATGAAAACCCCATGGACAGTACCAAAAGGCAAAAAGATATGATGCCAGAAGATGAGTCCCTCAGGTCGGAAGGTGTCCAGTATGCTACTGGAGAAGAGCAGAGGGCTAGTACTAGTAGCACCAGAAAGAATGGAGTCACTGAAGCAGTTGGTGTGAGCTTAGGTGGACTCCGGGGAATGGTGGAGGAAAGGAAGGCCTGGAGGAATGTTGCTCATGGGGTCATGATGGGTCAGACACAACTTCTCGACTAACAGCAAGAAGAATAAACTTAAATTGACAATTGGCAAGTCAATCTTTGGGATTTGTAAGGATTATGTTTCTTTTTTTCTAATGGAAATAGCTTTTTGTTCTTTTGAGAGAAATCAGAAAAAGGGAGAGGGAAGTCAGTGACTGGCTGGATACAATGACTCTTTTCATTGCACAAGCACCTCAGCTGGTTTGTGATCTTAGTCTTAGTCTTATTTCTTCTTATATGTATGATTTCTTATTCTTATTCCTATTCCTATTTTTACTCTCATATCAATCTAATGTCTATATGGCATAGTAGCTGAAGTTCTCTGGACAGTGTACAGCAATGAATAAAATCCAATAAAACAAGAACAGCAAAATATCATAACATTTCATTACAATTTTAAACTGAATTTTAATACATTAAACTGCTAAACAGGTTCATACAGCTCAGCCTCCTAAGAAAGCAAACAATGCCCCACTGCACTCACAAAAGAAAGTGCCTTTTCAAGCTATTCAGTGTCTTGGCATAAATGTCTTAGCCTTGTGCCACAAGGATAGTAAAGCTGGTCCCAAAGGAGCCTCACTGGGAAACATGCCATAAATTGGGGCATACCGCAGAGAAGGCCCTCCTCTTCATTGCCACCAAGAAGTAGCAGTTGTAGGAAGGCCCTAGGTATTGATTGTAGGTTCTGGATAGATTGAGGATGGGGGAGAGCTTACGTCAGGTATTGTGGGCCCAAGATGTGTAAGGGCTTTATTGGTTAAAACCAGCACCCTGAAGCAGGCTCAGAAGTGTATAGGCAACCAGTGCAAGTGGGCTAGAATTGGTGTTACATGCTCAGACCGTCTGGTTCCAGTTATCTGTCAGACTGCCACATTTTGCACAAGCTGCCATTCCAAACAGTTTTCAAGGACTGTCCAACACACAGTCCATTGCAGTATTTAAACTTAGAGATTATTGGAGCATAGATTACTGAAATCAGACTATCCCTGTCCAGAAAGTGGTGAAGCGGGATCACCAGCCAAAGCTGGTAGAAGGCACACTTGTGCCTCTGTGGCTACCAGGCCTCAAGTGACTAAGATGGTTCCAGGAGGGCCCTTAAGCAACATTCCTGCAACCTCATCCAGAGCCAGCTGAACACCCTCTCCAGTCAGAGGAATCACCCACCAACAACATTTAAGCCTTATCTGAACCAAGATTAAGTTTGGCAGCCCTTATCGAGTCCATTATCACAATCAGGACCCAGCTGAGCATATCTGCAGCCTCACCTGCAGAAGATGAAAAGGAGAAACAGAGCCGCATATCATCAGCATACTGATCGCTACAAATTCCAAGACTCTGGACAAGCGCACTCAGTGCTTTCATGCAGATGTTGAATAACATAGGGATGGCTCAAGAACTAACACCTGAAGAACCCAAGACTGGAGAATTTACATCGCTGAACAATATCCTCTAAGCACCACTTTCTGGAGCCTAAGGCTCCCACTTCAGACAGTCACTGAAGAAGGATGCCATGGTCAATGGTGTCAAAAGCCACTGAGAAGTCCAGAAATACCAACAGGGTCACAACCTCCCTGTCTCTCTTGTGGCATAAACCATCATACAGAACAACCAAATGCCAAAACCTGGCCTGGATGTTGACTGAAATACATCCAGGTAATCAACCTCATCCAAGACTGCCTGGTTGGTCATTAGACACTCCAGAACATTGCCCAGGAAGAGAACATTTGCCAGTGGCTTAAATCATCAAGATCTTCTGGGTTGATAGGATTTCTTGAGGAGTGGCCTCACTACCACCTCTTGAAGGTAGCATGGGGCCACTCCCTCTTGTAAAGAGGCTTTGATCACCTTCCTAGTCCACCAGCTCTCCCCTTCTGCTAGACTGGCAAGGATCCAACATGGATCAAGCACATACACTCCCACATTCATCTATTCTCTCTCTCTAATCCTAATCACACTAACACATCTATCCATTCACCAAGTCACCCATACTGCCCCCTCACATTAAAGCACATGCATGCAATTTCCCCATCCATTTTCTCTCTCACACACAGAGTGGCTTTCTGTTTTACACAATTATTTGCTTGTACACACACACTGAGCACTCCCCCCCCATCCCCCATCCATCACACCTAAGTTTTTACAACATATGTGAACAGGGAAGATCTGGTTGTATCAACATTTTCCTTGTGCTCTTTCCCTCCTGCTTAGATGGGAATTTAATTATTAAATTAAATCCTACATTATTAAAGGTGCAAGATCATTCCACCTTGTCTTGAACTCCTTGAAGGGCTTCTGGGGGAAAGTCTCTCCGCTAGTGCTAATGTCATGGGTAGTCATTCCTTTCAGTCTGTCCCCACCCCCAAATTTACTTGTTCATTTGTGTATTCAAACATTTTTAACCCACCTTTTATGATCAAATTTTAACTAGCTTACAACGAAAATAAATTTACGATCATATTCAAACTCTGAAGCATGCACAAACACACACACATTCACAATTGAAACAATAAAATGAATAAATGAGTATAAAAAATCAACATTTGAAAAAACTAGATTAGCTGCTGAACACTGAAAACATGTCATTAAGAGCTCTGATTAATACACACATATCTAATAAATTAGTCTGTTGTAAAATATGTAACAGGCTTAACAGTATACATGTCTACTCAGTGTTTTCAGTACAGCTAACTCATAGCATATGTAGGATTGCAGGTTAAAGAGCCTGAATAAAAGTGAGCAAAGAAGAAGCCAGACAGACTTCTCTTGAGAGGTTATTCCATCATTTAAGTGCCACAACTGAAAAGACTCTCTCTCTTGTGTCCAATAACTGTACTTGTGTTGGTGGAAAAAAATCAGGAAAGCCTCAGAAATGGAATGTGAATTTCAAGCAGGTTCATGCAGAAGTAGGTTTGCATATGGCAGCTTTGCTTGCTAGCCCTCAACTTACTCACTTCAAATGTGTGTCTAGTAGCTATGCATTTACATATGCACATATATACTCATACCATCAAAACCTATTACATGTATAAGAAGTAAATATTGTAAGTCATCCAGAGACTTCATTAGGAGTAAGGGGAGGCATATAAATGCAAAATACATGCATGCAGGCATACATACATACACACACAGAGATGCATACATATATAAAGTAGGAGCTTTTAAGAGCTTTTAAGATCTAGCCTGGCCTTCTACAAGTACCTGAAAGTAAAGCTGAACAGAACAATCCAGTGGCCAGATAAACATTTAAACAAATGTCTGTTTGGCCCTCTGTGAATGAAAGCAAGACTAGCTCTAAATTCTTACCTTCAAGAGAGTCCATCATTTTCCTTCTGCCAGCAACCCATGATATAACGACCTCACTATGAGAAATATTGATGCAATCCTCTATCCAGACATGTGCATGTTCTGTTGCTTCTTCTTTGCTCATATTTATGCCTTCTTGGTATGCCATAAATAATCCCTCCATTTCCAAGGCCCATTTTTGCTTCAGGTGGCCTGGCAGGGCATAACGAACTGCAATAAAAAGAAATTGAGTAAGAGGAATTTTAAGCTATTTGAAAAATCTTCTTGAACAACATAATATTATCAATTATTAGGCTACAGTCTCTTGCTGGACTTGGCAAATCACTTGAAAATACATGGGAGAGAACAATTGTGCCTGGGTAGGAGAAAAGATTGGATTACCTCATAGGTCTTTCCCATCTGTTTTTTTCCCCTGACCTGACAATTCTGTTTGCTCAGGAGGCTCAGTCTTTATCACCTGCAGAAGGCACAGCATGCCATACAGCTGCATATTACTTATGTGTTACCTGGAAATAAGCCATTGTTCGCTACAGAGAGGCAGAAAGAGTTTCTCTGTGTTATGCAATTCAAGTAGTGGTGAAACTGAACTTGCAAAAGGGTTAAGAAGAGGCAAAAGATCAAGGCAGAAATCAACAACGTGCATAATAAAATAACTTGCTTATTAGATTAACTGTAAAGGCAGGTGGGAGTAGCACTGTGGGATATGTTATTCTGGAGAGAATAACATGGAGAGAGAGGGAAAAATAGTAATCCCTTCAGGCTTCTTTGTGTCACACCCATCTGCGGAGGGGGGCTTGGGAGGAACATACCATCAGATACAGGCAGAAGAACAGCAGTATGTGTGTTCGTGGCACTTTCAGGCCTCAGCTTCAAAGGCCTGGTCTTGGCTATTTTCAAGGTCAAAGCAGAACATGATGTGATCACTCATCTATAGCTGTACACGGAAGTGATTGCGAATATATTAACCAGGATCTATGGAATTCCCTTTCACAGTCTTACTGAAATGTCTCCAAGTACATGCCTTGCCTCTATCAGTTACTTCATTGCTTATGCCTACTGTATACTCATCTCCCTGGGGTACTACCTTCTTTAGTTTACTGAAGTTAATGGGGTCCAAGGACAACATCATCTATGGGGGGGGAGGGGGGGAGGAGGGGGAGTCTATATCCAACAAGTAGTGTGACTCCACAGGTAGGCATTGAGACTGCCATGATAGAGGACCAGCCAGAAGTACCTTTAAGCTCTGCCCCCAGAGTACTGGTAGATGTTGCACAAACACATCTATGTCTCCTGCTTCTATCCAGGATTGGATGCAACATCACCCCTGCCTGAACCAGGTTGAGTCAGGCAAACAGAGTGGTATTATTATGTCCAACAATATCCGTTGGCACTGATTTTCTCTTTTATTTGGATTTCCTTTATTTTTCAACATTATGCACTGAGAATTTTCTTTTGGCTTCTTCCCTGAAGCTCTAAGACCAGATTTCACTAAGGTCTGGGATATGATACTGTTCCTTCTCATTATTGTGTTTTCATTACCTGCATCTGTTTAAGGACAAATTAGTAAGGAATGTGAAGAGATAAGCATGCAAATCCTGGTGATTATTAAAAATGGGATTTGTGTCTGCTTCACTCCTACATACTGCCTTGACAATTTACTTTTGCATCAGTCTTCCTATTCCAGGCTATGCTGATTGACATTAATACCTAAAATGGCTTGAAATATCATTGTTATGCAGACAACATAAAGATTTATAGCTGCTTTATGCTGATAATATCTTGACAAATCCTATTTTTGCAGTTCAGAAGTGCTTGATGGAGATCCAGGGGTGGATAAATTGCAGTAAACTGTCTCTTAATGCCTTGAAAGTGGAGTTATTATCAGCTCTCCATCTGCTTGGCAAGAAGAGGCCAAGTCTATGAATCTTTGCCTTAACTATGTAGGAGCAACATCAAATCTAAATCATGAGCTTACAGCACTGGACCCTCACTAAGATGCCCACTGAAGATGAATGGATTGCTATCTTACTGTAGAACAGGGTGGTCCAACTTTTTGTACCTTGAGGGTCACATGAGGACTTTGATGAAGAACCCAGGGGCATACAATGAATTTTTGTGGAGAGCACAGGCAGCTTCTGCTCCAACCACAGTCCACACACAGTGACCACTCCTCCGGGGTGGCCCTCCAGAATCCCTCCCACATGGAATTGGCATGCTGAGTCTCTTGTACCTGATCCAATAAACTCTCCCAGCATGCCCTGCACTGCTCCCCCTGACAAGTGCAAAGGTGCTCAGGAGGAGAATGGGCTGGGCTGGTGGACTTGCTTCTCAGAATATTGGTTTCTTTGTCCATATTAACCAGCTCCATGTTAACACTGCATGTGGATTAAGTGATTGAATACATATTGCTGGAAAAGTCCCACTGAAACCTATTGATTTCTGAATAAAGACTCTTTCAAGAGTCTATCTACAATCAGATGTTATTCTGCTGATTCCCAACCCAAGATAATATCCAGTCACTTATACAGGTATTTCCCCCATGCCAAAAACATGGAGCAATCCTGTATCCTGTACTGTACAAAGTGCTATCAGTTTGGGAATGCAAGTTAATTTCTTGTTGGGGTCATAGTGAGGTCTTGGGGGCTCGGGGGAACTTTTAAGGGCCTTGTTGCTTTTCAAGGCCAAATGAAACTTTCTGCTAATCACACATTTTACAAATCATAAATTGAGTTGAGCAATCCCCCCTCCTATTTTCAGGCTGAAATCTCTCCATGAAAGAGTTAATCCCCTCACCCGATAATCATCCTAACTGGTTCTTATTCAGTGATAGGAGAAATTCTTAACCTTAAGGCTTTCTGAGACGGGGCTTTGGTGAACACTGGCATTGTTAGCCTTGGATAACAAAAACACAGAAGTGCAATACTGGACAATATTTGATGCTTGTAGTTTATTCTGGACAACCATAATCCAGCCAGAGCAAATATTTCAAAAGTACCTACATTAGTATTTACTGAATTGCTAGTTGGCAATCCATTAGGACTTACTGGCATGTTGGTAAACATAGGTTAATTGCATTCAATTAGCAGCTTGGATAACAGGATCAAAGCTCTAATTTAGACACAATGCTTTTTTTCTCCCCATTCTTTCTATAATACACAATGGAAACTTGTAGATTTTTTCTTTATGGAGGGAAAGGATCTGCCACAATTTTTACTACTTTCCTGTATACATATACTTGAAACCTGAACCCAACTGATCTAAGTAGTAGCATTGATGTTTTCCATATTGCCAGGAAGAGAGAGCTTCTATAATTAAGGATGCCTTTCTGTTGCCTTTCATAAATTGTTCTAATATGACTGATGCAGTGGAATTTCATAATTAGCCTACTCACTAGTCAAAACATCCATTCATGATGCTCACCATTTAATGAGCCTAGACTTTTGGTGTAAAAATTCATGATTGATCGTGATCTTCTGAGTTCTACGCAGCCTGTATCTAAACAATGCCATTTTCTGTGCATCTACCGCATTGGTTGATTTATTACTTCCCATGTCTACTCTAGTACTTCATTTAGAAATGGGCAAACAAGCAATATTCAAGGTCACCAAGTTCCCCTTAGCATCACCTTCTTGCTTGTCTTGTTCCCAGTTCAAGTTCATATTTGCAATTTCTGCTTGCTATGCACCAACAGGAAAATGTGTAATTGGTAGCAATCAGTTTTCCCCTAATTTGCACACAATTCCCAATTTTGCAACTACCCTTCAAGGACTAAAGTGGTTTAGGCTCCGGGTCCGTGTTCAGGTTCAGGTTCAGGTTCAGGAGGAACTGGTGCAAATCATTCAGCCTATGGGTGTAACAGGTGCAAATAAAGAAATTTGCACAAATTGACTATGGCAAGTTTGTTTGTTTGTATGTTTATGCAAGCTTTTATATACTGTCCTTCATAGTCTAAACTGGATCTCTGAACAGTTTACAAGTGAAAAAATACAATACAATAATAAAATAACAATACATTTCTATAATAGTACAATACATTTCAGCACCTGAGCCAACCAACAATAGTAAGGAATAAACTTATAATGAACAAAGATAAAGAAGCATAAGCAACTAAATCAATAATTAAATAAGGAACCACAGGAACCCATCAAAATCTATAAAACATGTGTAAAATGTATACAATTTCATCATTTAACAATTAAAATACGGAGAGAACAAAAACATTTTCACCTGTTTCCAAAAGATGTAAAGGGTTGGTGCCTGGTGTATTTCTCTGGGGAGCAGATTCCAGAACTGGGGTGCTACAACCAAAAAGGCCCTTCCCCGAGTAGATGACTTCCTGGCATCCTTTAAAGGCAGCTCCCAGAAAAGGACTTCAGAATATGATTTTAAGGTCCAGGTAGGCATGTATGGAAGGAGGTATTCCTTCAGATACTCTGGTTCTGGGGCTTTGTATGTCAATGTAAGCTCCTTAAAGTGGGCCCAGACTTCAATCAACAGCCAATAGAGATGGTAAAGGACTGCCATTATGTGTTCTTGCCTGCCAGTCCTAGCTAGCAGACAAGCTGCCCCATTCCGTATGAATTGAAGTTTCTGAACCATTTTCAGGGGCAGCCTCAAGGAAAGCACATTACAGTAGACCAGCCAAGACCAGCCAAGAACGTGGATCGCTGCTGAATGAGTTGCATACGTCAGCCCTGAGCATGTTGGCAAATTCACATATATTGTCACTAGAAATGTGTTTGTGCTTGCAATCGCATTGAACACTTAAAAGAAGACATGCTCACAAGTTTTGCAGACAAGTTTTGCAGTCTCATACACCCCATTCTTACCTCCACCACTGTTCTGGCTTCACAAGAACAAGGCTCATGTAGCTGTGACATCCTCCCCACCAATTTTCTAATTGATTTTACAGTCTTTTTAACTTTCGTCCCCACCAATTTTCTAATTGATCTTACAGTCTTTTTAACTTTCATCCCCATTACTGCTATCACCACAGCTCTGGCTCTGGCAAGGCACTATACAACTCTAAGCATGACTAAATATGGATGCAATCCATTACATCAACCTACTAAGGATTGCTGAATTTGATGTGAATTTTGGATAGGTATTTTGCCACTGGCAATATATCTAAAGTTCTGCTGTGATAAATACCTAAGATCCTGTATCACCATGTTTTCTTCACACATTAGAAGAAACTACAGAAGAGTGGATGCTGGCATATCACAACCACATGCGATAGCTGTGATATTCTGCTCCTAGTAAAATCATTATTTTGTGGGTTCTTAGATAATGCAACTTTGTTTGATCAGCAAGATGTCAGTATTCTAAGACGTCTTGCAAAAAGCAGTGTGTTGCCATCAAAGTCTTATCCTCAAATATATTATGGAACATTCCTCCAATGCCTTTTTTAAACATTAAGTCCCCATTGTCCCATCCTTGATATTGAACTCTGAGCCCAGAAAAATTCAGTCTGTTTATCTTCGTGACATATGCTATTCAATTTGAGTGTGGTATCAGGGCCAAGTTGAGTTCTTTGAGATAAGCTGTGCATGTTTGATGGATCAGACATCTCGAAAACTGGCACATCATCTGCATTTCCCCTCTTCATGTTCTTTATATCAGTTAAGCAAGCATAAAGCCATGCAATGTGCTCTTACTGTATTCCTGCTCTGAAAGTTTGGCCTTGTTGCAGAATTTGGTAAGGCAGTCCAAATGACAAACAGTATCCCTTGCCATTAAATCACCATGTGATGGCAGTTTAGCAAAATTCTGGTGCCCCTCTGCTCTACTGCAACTTTTCTGTTTGCTACTTAAGGCTGAGTGTCAATGCCTTTTCAGTTTACCTGTTTCACGTCCATCTCTTCCAAACTTGTTTATTTGCAGTACTCCCTAGACGTATGTCTAACTTTAGCACTGCTAGCCGAACACATTTGTAGTCCTTGTTCTTGTGTCGTGTAAAATGAGTGCTGTTAAGATCTCCGAGTGATTTATGCAATGAGAGTACAAGAATGTTATGGGAAGATTTACAGCTCAGTGCCTGTGCACACACTTCGTATGCATCTAGCCCCCGTTTTAATCTACAGGTCTACTTAAAAGTAGCTGAGGTGTCACAATTGGAGAGAGTTCCTCCGGAAACTTTGGAAAGATGCTGCCTGCCAAAAAAAGCCAGCCGTCTCCAACTTGATGCAGTGCAGTTATTTTGGACTACAACTCGAAGTGTTCCTAGTCATTGATCATGCTGCCTGGGGTGGATGGGAGTTGTAGTCTAAATATCTGGAAAGCACCAAGATGGGGAAGGCTATAGCAGACAACACTGCATTGGTTTAACGGAACCAGGAAGTTTCATGTGTCTAGTTTGTTTCAACTCCTGCTCCAGAAGCAAGTTTGCTACAACTTCCATTAAACACCAAATTACCCAGTTTTGACTTAGAAACACAGGTGGGTGTGCTTTTGTAAGGGAAAAAAATTAAGGGTAATAAACCTAATTAGTGAGACACCCTGCTTACTAGAGGCAGCCCTTCCTTTTTCCTGTCTTTTGTCTTCAGTTAGAGATTTGATCTGTTTTGTTACTTTAGAAGCACTGACTCATGCTGACTGGCACTGTTTTAAATATGAAAGCATGTTTTTGTAATAAGAGAAGTTATATCTTTGCACACCATTTCTTCTTAATGCAGAAACAAAAAGAAAATAGAGTGAAGCTTTCAATATTTGGCTGGCAAAGTTTCTGTGTCCCCTTAGAGACCTTCTCAAATAGAGCGGCAAGAAAACAAAAATCTGAACTGAAAGCAGAACAGTGTTGGAAGAGCAAAGCCCTATCTTGCACCTAAGGACTTGACCAGTAGCTATACCCACTGTCATCAATATAGGCTGTAATGCTGTATGTTCGGTGATTGGTTTGCACGGTCTTCCCTCTTCCCCAAATCTGAAATATCACCCTCTTGCTTTCCTATATTTTGACACCTTGCTTATATCCCCTGTGCTTCGATGGCTGTTCTCCATACTTGCACCCTGAATTTAAGTCTGTCTGGAGCAAAATTCTGAAGGGGCAAGTCCTCCATCTGCCTATTTATATACATCCCCATCTTTTTTTTCCAGATCAGTATCGCCTTTGTGCTCATGGGTTAGGTCCAAAAGCAAAACACTAGTTTTTAAAGTAGCATTTTTAGCTAAGCCTTTTTGATTTGACCTACATAACAGTGGCCTTAATTAGCAAATGCATTTGCAGCCCCACACACTTGGCTGCTTTGAAAATGAGCGGTAATGAAAACTGCTCATTTAACTGCAAACCTGACATTATAGAAAATGTAACAATATTTGTTGAAATGTTATTGGAAATAAAGTATATACAAATGAATAATGCATGTGGGATGATTAACCTGCAATAAATATTACTATAGGCTGGATCTCATACTGTGAATAGTATTTATTTATATAAAAGGGTTGCAATCTCTGTCATGGATGGGGGCTGGGGTATAATCTTCTGCATCCCATCATCCCTCTCATGTTACCTGGATGCCTAAAGATCGCTCTTTCAAAAGCAACACTTAATTTCTCTGAATTATCCAAGCCCTTTATCATCAAAGCGAACATCTATCAGTAGCAATTCCATGGTTCCATTGTTTAGTTTAGTTAGAAATAAGAATAGCAGAGAAATACTACGTTTCAGCTTCTTTTCTTACAATAGAAATTGCTACTAAGGCAGTTGTCCTATACATACTTTCCTGGGAATAAGTCCTATTAAACTCAGTGGTACATGCTTCTGAGTTTCGGATTGTCTTGTAAATTAGACAAAATTAAATCTACCCAGCAATTACATATTATAATAAAACGTAAAGAATTGTCCTTATGTTCAGCTTGCAGAAAAGAAGTTTTTTCTTTCTTTCTTTTTAATTCAATTAGAAAGAGAAAAGAAAAATCAAGTGTTCTGGGAGCATATAACAGCATTTTCAAGTTTCTGTCTCTTATCAAGCTATTACATGGAATATGTGCTGTTCCTGGAGTTCAAATGGCTTTGTGGATTAAAATGAGGAGTGGACAGAACTTCAATAACAAATAACTTCCAAGCACCCATTTCTCTCTTTCCTTATCAGTGGACTACACTTGAGTGACAGCATCCATCTCACCAGAAGCATGTCGCTAGGTCTTGCACCTTCTCAAACACAAAACATTAATATCACCTCAAACGATTTCAAGACAATATACAGACAGAGACCATATTTGGTTTCTTAGTGTATTGAACAGTTCTTCTGTGATAAGTAGAAGATCGACACTCTATTGTCACTCCTGCCTGTAATATGTCTTGAGTTGTAAATAATAAAATGGACACTTTCGGGCAGCTATCCTAGAAGCAAGGCAAGGAATAGCAAACGGCATGGACTAATGAGTGGGGTAGAGTTATGATTTATGGTCAATAGCACTGAAATTTTTAAAAACATCGCTGGGGCAATAGACAAAGAGAATAATTGCATTCTTCATAGAGCTTGCTCTTAAATAAAAGTCCATCCAACAAAAGTTGTACAGGAATGTCTTTAGTTTCACATCTCCGTAATAATATTCACTTCCCACAATTCTGAGATACAATCAAGAAGTTCCAGACATAATGTTGATGTCCAGTCTGTTCTAATCTATTCAAAGCTAAGAATGGTGGACAAAACTGGGAGACAGTTCCCATTTTTAAGTAAATTTTCATAATTTTGCACTTAAAAATCAATTTACACACCAAAATTTAGTGATCCTTTGAAAGTTGCATTTCTCCAAATTTTGCAAAAGAGCTCTTTCTTTCTCATTGCAGAAAAGTGCACATGCAAGTGCATATATTAGTGAAACAAGCATTCAAAACTTCATTATATTTGGAACATTGCTTGCAAAAGTTATGCACAAACTACAAAATGCATCCAAGTTTCCCTTCATGTTTGAACTTCTCAGAATTCAGGATGAATTGAAGTTAAGTTCTGATTTTTTTTCAAAGTTCTGGATGGGCCAAAATTGACATGTGAAAAAAACAAAACACTCAAGGAAACCAAAATTTGTGTAAAATCCCATGCGATGGAGTTCTGATGGTGATACTGGGAATCCTATGCAGGATGAGAGGAACGTTGGGCAGAACATTGCCTCTGTAGCCCTTCTATCCTGCAATGCAGGTAGACAGCTGATTTCAGCTGCCCAAGAGCAGCACTCCGAAGGAGGAGGGAAGGGAGCTTGGTTGTGCATGTCTTCCTCCTTTCCCATCTCAGGATGCCCTCAAAATCCCTTCTTTTGTGACCTTGGTGAAGCAGCCAGGATGGTCCCCAAAAGGACCCACCTGTGATGCTAGAGCTGCTTTCATATATCAAAACTGGGATTCTTCCACGTCTGTAGGCCATTGGGCTATGCTGCCATCTCTGCATTACAACAGCAGCAACAACTGCAAGTTATGATACTTCTTCCTAAAGCATGTTTTTCACTGAAAGAACACTGTGAGCATTAACCCTATATCACTTTCTCAACGAAAGAAAAGTCAGTTGTGGATTCTTTCTCTTACGGTCAAAGCATTATCAGCAGTTCATTTAGGCAAATGAAGCATCTTAAATGTCAGGCCACTTCCAATGTTTAGGTATTGCCATACTTCCGCAGCAACCTTGCATGTGTGTAGCCAGAAGAAACTATAGCAAGGATGCAATCCCATGCATGTTCAGATAACATGAGCATGTTAATCCCAGCATTGGATTTTGGGGAGTTATAGAACCTTTTCTCTCTAAACATTCATAAGATTGGCCCCTAAGTCAAGTTATTCTATCCTAGACGTCCTCCTAGATACCTCCATTAAAATACTATTTCAAATGAGCACATAACGATTTTTAGTCTACATTTTTGTGTTTTAGAACAAAGTGAAAACATAAGAAAAGAGCAAGAATAATATAAAATAGGATTTATGACACATCCTGTAAACTGAGACAATTCCCATTCACAGTGACTTTCTTTAAAGATATCATGCTAAGACATTCATTTTATATTTAGCAGGCCCATAAAATAATTTTGTTTTCACCACCTGAGTTTGAAAAGACGGCAAGAAATAGAACAGATGAACAGGAAATGAATCAATTGGCCACCAAAGGACATTCTATTCAAAGTAATGGACTCAATAGAATCTCATCCTACCAGGCACAGGTGGCTATTACTTTAATCCTACCACCCAGCATGCCTTCCAACATGAGTCACACAGGATCAGGTGAGACGGATGTATGAGAATGTTATGCATAATTTATTTATTTACAGAGTGTTCTTCACTGTACGAACCTGAAAAAGATTTGGATCAGATGCATCTGGTAATCCGTGCTTCTATGGATTCATGATATATTCCACAGAATAGAAAATAACACATACATAAGGAAGAATTTTTCCTAAGATTTCATAATGTATTGCTGTATTGCCTAAAAACTTCTTTGAGTATCTGAAGCCTGCTGGTGCCTTGACACAAGCTTATTTGTTGCTTGCGTTAGGAGTTGATCATGAGAGACGGCCATCTTTTAACATATCCTCATTATCTATTTTTTGTTGGTGTTGTTCTTGTTGTTTCTCTACAGTAAGACTGAACTATATGGAAGCTCAAGGTTTTTTTAATGCTGGTTTTTGTATTGTACCATGAGGAACGTGACCCAAATAAATAAATCTAATAATCGATTGATGCTTCTACCAGCAAACATGCTCTTAATCTGAAATCTAAGAGGTTTGCTTGGGATCAAAGGGCTTGTGAATCTGAAAGGAAGAGACATTTCTACCCCATTGAGGTTTCTACCAGCATGCGTGCCATAGGACCCATCTGGAGTTACAGTACTTTTGAACTGTGGATGCTTGGTGGCTCTGGAACTAGGTACATCCCCACCATTTCTTCCAAAGGTCCGTGTGGGCAGGAAACCCTTTGCAGACACCTCCTTTCACACTAATCTAGACTTGCAGATGATCTGACTTCTAGTCACCTCCTCCTCCTATTCCTCTCCTCTCCTTTTGTATCATCTTTCCTGAAGAAGAGATGCCCTCCCCATGTTACAATACTCTAGCTCATTCTGGCAGCTAGCTTTGATAAGCCTGTAAATGCTTTAGGGTTAGAAAGAAGCAGGAAGGGGGATTTTTGGTTTGGGAACCTTCAAGTGCCTCTGCAAAACTCTCAGTAGGCTGCATCTATTCCTCCTTTTCTAGGATTTTGTAAAGCCAGGTTGCTGAACGGACTGAGCTATAAAGCAGTCCTGGCAATGATGTGAAAATTAGCAACATTCAAGTTCACTGAAGTTGCCCAAATTCTATCCTGAAACTTGTTCAAGCCCATACTCAGTTGCAAGCCTTTTCTTGAATCCACGCATTTTTGCTGCATATTTTCCCAAATGTATGCATCTATTTTTGAAATTTTTGTGCTCTTCTCCATTGATTAAAACACATTTATGCAAATTTATCCAGAACATGCATTTCAATACTTTTTCAAATATGCACCTGGTGTTAAACATTTTTTTAATCTGAAAGTCACACTGCAAGCCCAGAAATGTGCAATCTTCTGTTGCAGATTGTGTCTCAGTTTATGTTTGGTCCAGAAGATGCAGAATCTGTAAATTCCAATCAAAAATGAATGGGAAAAAATTATCATACATTTCTAGTCCTGGATTTGAATCTTGCCTCATTGAGTCACTCTCTCAAGCTCAGACCCAACCCCCAATCTGCAATACAGTTAAAAATGCTTGACCTATTATTCAGCAGTGTTGTAAGGATTATAAATAGATAAAACATACAAAGTGCTTTGAACACTTGAAAACACTACATAAATGTATTGCTTTTATTATTATTTTATTGTTGAAGCAAAAGAAGACCTCCTTTTTGAATAATTAGGCCTTAAACATCTTGGCTTAGAGTTCATACAAAGGCTAAACATTTATATTAAAATCTTCTTGCCCTGCAGAGAAAAGCTCATATTAAACTGGAATGTTTTACACTGAGAAAGGAAGTGTAAAACTTTTGCTAGAATTGGACTTACTACGTGTTCTTCTTCTCATGATGTGGTTTAGTAAATGAAGTTCTGAGTTGCTATATTTAGATATGTGCATATATACACAGAGATGAAAGGAAGGGATATACAAATTGTCTGTTCAAATATGCAACTAAGCATTCTTTGAAAGAGTCCTTGAATTTATTCTGCCAGAATAATAATAGAGGAAGATGTTGCACAGGCTTTCTTCTGCCATTTCTAGCATGCAGTTAACACTGACTCTTTACTTGCAGGGACTCTGGAAGCAGAGTAGCCTCAGTCAAGCTAAGACATTTTGGTCAGCATTTCATGTGATCTAACATAATCTCAACTATATTTGATAGGTGCTTATGAAAGCATTCAAGCAGTGCTACAGTAGGTACTTTCCAGAGCAGTTCTTAAGTTTCTTCATCTGAAAGTCCTTACAGAAGCAGAATAACATATCTGGGCTTAGTTTCACTCAACATTGCTGCATAAGGGAGTATATGGTAATGGGACAGGGTAGAAATCAAACCAAATAAATAAATAAAACCATAGAATAGTAGAGTTAGAAGGGGCCATGAAGGCCATTGAGTCCAACCCCTGCTGTTGCAGGACACCAAGTTACCCCATCCCACTCAGATGGCCGTCCAGTTTCTTTTTGAATGTCTCCAGTATGGGAGAGCCCACCACCTCTCTAGGCAGCTGGTTCCACTGTCATATTGCTCTGACAGCGAGGAAGCTTATCCGGATGCCCAGCCTGAATCTGCATTGTCGCAATTTGAATTGATTATTCCATGTCCTAAATAAATGAATGTGAAAGTCCTTTTGGACACAGAAAGATACCATTGGAACTAATGTATGACTTTCACAGACTTAGCATGCCCAGTAATATCTGGGCCTTTGAATCAGTTGGAAGTGTGGGAAGCACAAGCTAGAAGAGGGCTATTTGACTTCTTCAAGAAAAAAATTAAAATGTTGATAACAGGGATCAGTTTTGGAGAAACTAAAAGCATTTGTTTCCAGATTTCAGCAAGCCTTTATAAAATCTCAACAGAAGAGCCAGCATTTTTAGAGTCTGCATAGCTATGAGTTTCTTCATCTGCACATGGTCTTATTAGACGTTTAATATTATGAATAAGGGTTCTATTATTTCAATCACTCTGTAGAAACTGCCTTGCACTTTAGGGTGCTATAAAACAATATATGATAATAATAACCTCTACTTATTTGACTTCTTTTATGTAATTCTTGACATAATCAAAAGCTTTTTCATGGGGAGGAAAAAAACTTGTCTGCCCTCCACAGGGCTGAATACCCCTAGGGAAGCTTTAAATTACACCTCATTTTCTCAACTTCAGAGACTGTGGCCTGCAGTTTGTAATATTCAACATCATTAATCTACTTTAATTAAAATGTGACTTCAAAATCCATCCCCACCTCTGTTCTTTGGAAGTCAGTAATGGTTTGTACCAGCAAAGACATTCACCCTGCAGCTGCCAATCCAGGAATCAACATCCATTCATTTCCTCCTACCAGCTCAATTTAGGTGTTGACACCCTAATATGAAAAAGAACAAGCTCTCTCTAACTTCTGAACAAGCAGGATTAGCCATGTAACTTAAAAAAAACCTTACCAATTCTCTTCCCATACCATTTAGCATTTTGATACCAGCAATAAAGTATTCCTAATGTATCATTACTAGCTGTAAATACATGGGATTCATGTCACCCAGAATAGCCTCTCTCCCGTGAACATTGTGGAAGATTGCACATTTTGGTTTCACGCACCACCAACCTCCTCATCAAAATTTGGCCAAGTTGTGGATTCTTTCTTTCCTGATGAAGGATTTAGGTGAAAGCATACAATTTTTTCTCTTTTTTATGCTCTTTAAGCCTTTACAGCACCATGCCCCACAAGGAATTTGCTGAAGACAAGGGTCTAGAACTAGCAGTTCAAATTACGAACGCTCATCACGGGACTCTGCCATATCTATTTCAATGACTCTTATTCCAAGGTAACTGCATTACACATCAAAGTGCTCGCCATTGTTTTGAATGGATCCTATTCCCAGGTATATTTGTATAAAATGTCAGCCTTTACATACATAGGACTGCCACTTTAATGTAACTTGTTTGCACAAGTGCCAATATTTCAATGGGTCTGGATGAATAGTTTTTTTTAATAGCTTCCAGCAAAACAGCTGCCTTCCCCATTCACAAATGGCTCGGTGGGAAATAACCACTGAAACATTTTTTTTAGCCAAGAGAGCAGCTTTTTAAAAAGAAGTATTTTAAAAAGAAATAAAGAAAGTAGAAGAAAAGTAGGGGAAAAAAACCAGTCAGGAATACCTCATATGCACTATAAGTCACTTCCCAAATCATTCCCTTCTTTCCAGACTCATCTTGCCTCATTCTTTTTATGAGACGCTGTGAGAGCTCAGGCTGAAATCCCAAATCCTGAACACACAGATAAACACCAATTCAAACCAACATGATCAAGCCACTCCTTTTCAACATGATTCTGTAAGGACCATAACACCAAGGACCTTCAAGCTCACTGAACTTCTCCAAAAAACACTTCAAAGCTAATTTCAACTGGCGTTCATTTTCATTTTTGACCAGATATTTATTTGGGGGAAAAGATGCATTCCAGATGGAAAGAATACATAATCTCTATGCATATTTTTTGAAGTGCACCTTTATTTATCATATTAAGCTCCCACCTTTTTTCCTTTCAAGCAGCTCAAGGTGGCTTACATAATTGTCCTCCTCTTCTTCTCATCCTTAGAACAACAGCCTTGTAAGGTAGGTTGGGCTGAGATTCTGCAACTGGCCCAAAGCCACCCAGTGAGTTCCATGGCTGAGCAGGGACTGCATCCCAGCTCCACATTCTTAACCACTTCACAACACTGGCTCTATTCCTTTCCCCTCATTCACCCTGAAAATACACTGTTCATGTGTGTGTAAATGTGCATTTCAAAGTACACATTTAAAAAACACATTTTTTCACCATTGCTTCAAATTCAGGAATTCATGCATGAATTTCCAAAAAGAAAAAAAAAATGTAATTCCGGCTTACTTCCACATTCAAGACTGTGAACAGGACACGTTGGCATGATTTGCCAGCAGACATAATTCTTGTCCATCCCTTCATTGAGGTATGTCCTGCAAACAGTGAGAGGCCTCCTTCCATAATTGGTGTTTCCCAGACAACTAACATCACCAGCACAGGAAGGAGCTGCATTTCTGTATACCTCCCACATAGCCTTGTGCTTGCCACAATCACCAGAGAGACTCAGGGAGGGGAAGGGATCCTAAATAAGCTGGATATTTAAAAGAAACGGTGACTGATGTTCCCTGCTTGCATATAACAGTTCTGGATTCCTGTAGTTCTCTGTTTTATGAGCTATTATTATGCTTGCTTAATATGTTAGAACAGAAATATATAAGTATTGCCGTTTAAGATTACTGTATGCCCCTAAATGTCTCAGCCCATTTCTTTTCTTTAGTTGTTCTCTCATCTATGGCTTTCTGTTGCTGAACTGCTATTAAACTCCAGCCTTTCCAACAGGTCTTTACAGTTAAGCCATTTCATCACAATCTCACAGCACATGTTGCATTTAAGTTTTAAAAGTTGCTGCCTTTTTGAAAATCAAATCTATTTGCATCATAATACCACTGTGGCATTCTCCCTTTCTTTTTGAAATTGCTTTAAAGATATGAATTACATGAGAAAATAAGTTCTTTTACAATATGAAGTATATAGCATATCCAGCAGACATAAATATCAGTTTAACGATTTTATTTTTAAAAAATATTTATTTACATTACCCTTTGCTAAGCCAGGATCCTCATTTCATGCTTTGGTGAGTTTAAAGTTGTTTATTGCACTGTTTTTCTTATCACTGTGGAACATGTTGAGAATTCCTGTCACTTATCTGTCTTCAAGGACTTATGTACTGGACCTGTGTGAGTTTCCTATCGAGGTTAGAATGCCTTTGTTTCATGCCACCAGAGAGCACTGTTGGATTGCTAAGTTTAGCTGTTCTTTTGCTTCCAGACATTAGCTATAGCAATACAAACTAGGGGGACAAATACAACTTTGCTAAACATTCCTTCTTTCGTACCATATGATAAATGTCACTGGTGCAGCAGGCATAATAAATCAATTGGTCTTTTCCGTTTCCTCTCCTTATTTGTTTCATGTATGTGCGTGTGTGTGTGCGCAGTGGTGTCTGGTGCTTGGCGTTCCTTTGACATTCTTCTCCCTTATAAATAAATGAGAAGTCCAGTGCTCCCAAGGTTGCAATTAGGAGCTTAGCTTCCTCCGTATTTTCATAAATGTTGCCAGTCCAATGGCACAGCTGCATGGAGGACCCCTGGGGAACTGGGTGTCAGGGTCTCCTCTCAGATTGCTCCATCTTAGAGTTTGCAGAGCACAGAAAGGCCACTTCAGTAATAAGCTTGGAATTGCAGGGACCTGCTGTGCGAGCACGTGCCTCTTGCGCCAATCAATACACCTTGGTGGAAGCTGTTCATCTATGCGTCCAGCTTAAGAGGTAGGCATTGTTGTGGCGTTCGCAAAGGTCAAGAAATGAAAGCAGGAAGTAGGATGGGGGGAAAAGGTGTCAGATCCCAAGGAGTAAGGGCAATCATAGGGAGGAAAGAAATAGATAATAGTATGGCCATCTATGCTCTATCACGTTACCTTTTATGGACTTTTCCTGAGTAATCAAGCACTGTCAGAAAATTGTGATAGATTGAGTATTTAAGAAACTAATGATTTGAACAAAACGCATCTGGTGGCCTAAATAGTTTTTTAAAAAAAATTCTAAGCTTAATGTCACTAAATGTTGTTTTAAAGAATGTTGAATGTTTTCATTTAATTCTAGGGTTCTTAAGTAACTCTCCAGTTTCAGGAAAGATGGAAAGTCTTAGATAATATTGAAAAGTTCTCACAGAACCTTGTATGGAGATAAAGACACAAGGTTTAATCTGTCAGGATGCAATAATGAATGTAGCATTCTACATCAAAATATTGGAACACCTTAAACCTTTCCCTTCAAGAAGGAGACTTCCAGCTTTTTCCCAGCATGGTGAGTATCTGGTAAGTTAAGACATATTTGGTTTAGCAAAACTAAAGTCCACTATGGAAAAATGGCAATTCTGATTATCTCTCTTTCTTTCCTCTCTCAGACATCTTACTGACAGCCTGAAGATGTGCACTAAGACAAAACTCTCATTGAGTTCAATGAGACATGCTCCCATTGTGTATAGCACTGCAGCCATGCTGAAGACCTCCCAAGGCATCTTACTCATTGAGAGGAGAAAAGAACACCTGCTCTTTCTTCTTCCGCTTAACTGCATCCTGTTTCACACAGATAGCAACTTTCACTTTATGCTATATATGAGTCATCTCTCTACCCAAAGGAACCTGTATTAGGATGAATGAATTATATAAGCCCTTCCTTAGGACATGTGTATATTAACAGATAAGTCTTAAAGGGAGAAATATGGTGGGTGTTTAAACAGAAAAATGTCCCACAACTGCTAGCATCCGCAATCAGCATGGCTGACTAGAACATGCTAGGAGTTTGGAGGCTTTTTCTGTCTAAACCATGGTGGATTTCACAATGTATGCATTTCTGTGAAGACTCTAAGGGGGCAGGGGAAGAGGCTGACATCTCTCACAATTGCAATACCAAGGAAGAAGAATTAATCTTCTGCTACTAGGAGAACTGGAAATTTTGCAAGATGTAACTCACAAATGAGTTTACTACAAAAGGCAACACATTCTAATACAATAACCTGGCACTATTTTGAAGACTCTCTCAGAAATGAGTAACACATTTCTAGCCAGGGGCAAAGTAACTGCATGAAACTGGCATCTTAGAAGCAAGATGCTGGATTAACAAAGTGAGAGAGATTCGCCTAGTTTACACACCCTGAAATTGACTAGTGACATTTGCTAGCTCTCAAAATCTGGACAAAATGTGTCCTGCAATTCTGATCAAAAGTATATCCTGATAAGATATAGGGAAGTCTATGATCTATGGAAGTCTATGGTGTACTCTTAATGCAGTGCTAATAAGTACTGTGTTTTCGATAAGATATTCCTTCAGTGGAACTGCTGTTACTAAGTTCTATATTTTCGTATATCTCTCCACCAAGCGTTGAACTGGAGAATGGGGCATTTCCATAGACTTGCACTATCAGAGTGCTGTATAAAATCTAGCCAAGATCTTATGAGATCTTGTCTCATAAGGTTTGTACAATTCTTATTGATATAATTGAATGACTTAAAAAGAGGTTGACTCTTAATGTAAATTATCAGCCACAGGCTCTTATGCCCTCTTTTTCCTCTGTCTATGATTATGATATCCCTTCATCTTAGTATCTCCAGCCTGAATAGCTCCCATTCCCTTTAGTAATTATTGGCTTGTTCCATTTCAGGTCCCAACTCAGTGCTGTTATTGTACCCTGTGGGGTTGATAAGCTTGTGTTATAATGACTTCTTTCTCCTTTGCAAAAAATCCTTTTTGCTGTGGAGTGGCATTGACATGAAAATTTCTTCCACATCACTTGTGGAAATCAAGCATTAACAAGAATCTTAATAAGTGCAATCATATTTTAATCCAAAACCATTCTGAGCTGAGCACTTTAATCAAAACTCCTTCCAGTGCTTGCAGAAAAATAGAGTACTTTGATGAAGTTATTCAAATTGCTTCTTTTCAAAAAATAGGTCACTAGGGTGCAAGAGAGGGGAAAACCGTGCAGTCCCTCATTTCAAAAGTGTTTCCTTTGAAACTTGTTTCCAAGGTTCTATGTATAGAGGAGGCTAATTTGCCAAGTGTAACAAGCCCCATTAAAATAAAATAGTATTTGCATAGGAACAAGTGTTTGGTGGATTGGAACATGTGGCGTTATCACAATCTACCTTGTTTAGTTTATGGTAGTGATTTTCCAACTTTCTACCCGGTTGCAAGAATTTGTTGGCCAAAGAAGTCCTGTGCAGAGATTGGGAAAATGTTTGGGCCACACTGTAATGTGAACCAACATTAATTAGCACATTCCAGTATGTAAATCAGAACACAAGTCCTTGTGATTGCATGACTAACCACATTTTGCAAAGCTGAGCACAATAAAAACTTCATACGAAAGTGTATATGTTAAAAAATAAGTTGCTTACAAAATATATTCGTTAAAGAGAAATTTGCTTGAAAAGTATATGTGTCAAGAAAAACAGCACAGGGAAATAAATGGACATTTAAAAGTCTGTGTATGTTCCTTTTTAATCCTGATGAGGTAATTAGGCAGAGCAGACATGTGAAACTGAGAACTTTTCTGCATGAGGCATTTATTTTACATGCTGATCATTCCTTGAGCTTGTTCATGTGTTTTTGAATTCATGCCATGACCTTCCAGTTTTTGTTTTTAAATTACACTTCCATGTCCTGTTTGCTCACTTTTGTTTTTCAAGTGAAAGGAAAATCAAGTATTATTTGAAAAAGTGAAAGAAAACATATTTTCCTGTGTGTATTCCACTATATCACAGTGCCACCTGGAGGTTATATGGTGGAAAAGCAAGAAAGGAAAAGCAGTGTAGAGGTTAGATTTCAATTCTGTGATGAAAATGAAAATAGATACTGTAGATTAACAACCTTATGGGAAAAGGTTCTAGTGTGGACTGGAAATAGATTGAATCACCCAGCCCTACCTCTGTGTATTATTGAGAATTCTAGGAACTCCACTAATTTTCACAGTCATGCCATAAAATGCTTGAATGTCTAGAAAGGGTTAAGTTGCAATGGGGAACACTGTCTAGGAAAATATCTTTTTGCATGCACAGGGAGAGGAAACAACCCTGTCATCAGCATGCATAGGACTGAACCCTTCAGATGCTTGCTTGAGTTCTGAATAGAGCCACGGTTGATGCACACTTACAGGAATCCAGACATTGTTTTTCTGAGTCT
This sequence comes from Varanus komodoensis, assembly GCF_004798865.1. Taxonomy (NCBI): domain Eukaryota; kingdom Metazoa; phylum Chordata; class Lepidosauria; order Squamata; family Varanidae; genus Varanus; species Varanus komodoensis. Next base: position 4,284,542 of record NW_025335409.1, read on the forward strand.
TCTGTACTGCTTTGATGATACCACAGAACAGGTTTGCTGACATCATTGCTTTGCCAGGATAACCTCAGTATGGGGTACATACTAGCTTGCATTTCTGCATGCTGGCTTTGCAGGAGATAGCATGAAAGCACTGGTTTTAAGTGAAAACTAGCCAGCTGGGTTGATAAAGGCTAAGGAGTGAACCTCAGGCTTCCAGCAGTGATGTGTGGTAGTTCCTTCTTTATTTCTGTGAAATGAAGCATGGGCGAGGTGGCCTCCCAACATGCTTGCATTAAGTTAAAGAAGCAGTAGGGATCTAGGAAGCTTCAACAACCTTCTTTCTGCAGGAATTTCTGGCACACGTACAGCCACTTAGTCTCTTGAAGTTCAGATGTAGGACTTCTCCTTGGGAGGCCTTTAACCTGGCACTTCACTGAAGCTTCTTTTTCATTTTCTCTGTGGAAATAAAAGGACATCCTTTATGTGTGTGCATTCCTCCCAGATTTTTTTTCTTTTTCTACCTTCCTATATGTTCCAATACAGATCCACAAGGTGGTGTATAGAAACTGCCAAAACGGATGGACTTATTTTAGTATGGCAGCTAAAAGAGAGCTCATTATTCTCATTCTTAAAACAGCTGCAAAATATGGAGAAGTCCTGAGGGACTACAACATCATATAAAGCACCTGCAAACTGCCATGGATAAAGAATCATGAACACACGGGAAATGCCCTGTTCCAAAGGATTCATACTCTCCCAGATATGGCCATGTGAACAATTACATATTTATCCCACAGGAAATGCTCTGGAAGTAAATAAAGCTAAACCTCATGTCCAAAATGGAAGGGTGAAGGTCAGAATGAATCTCTCTCATTTGAAGAGGGCTATATTTCTAATTACTCCACTCTGCATACGAGCACATCATACAGGGTCCATTGGACCCAATAAGACAGGACTCCTGGTATTTTCAGAGGCTATTTGTACTCAAGGCTACACTTCTTCTCCTTTCTTCTTTTTGGGTTTCCATTTCCCGCATGTTAACAACATTCACAGAAAGGCCTGAATTGTCACCTCTGCAATTTCAGCACCTTGTTAAACCAGTACTCAAGGTGGCATCTTGAGTCAGCAGATGTATAACATGTATCTTGCTGTGAACAGAACATATGCAGCAGCATAGGATTTCAGAAAGTGCTATAAATTAAAGATGCACAGGTGCTGGAATGCAATGGAGTCTTGCAGCCAACAGGAATAATTGAAATATTAATAAGAGCATAATGTTCAATTCTCTAATGTTTCATAACAATGATTAAGGAAAATTCTCTTCCTCTTAACCCTTAATAAATGTGTTCTTTAGAATGAACAAAACAGTTAATCTGGCTGCACACTGACCCTAGAAACATTTGCTAAGCAGAAGCAACAGGAAATAAATGCAGATTTCCAAAACTTGTCAGTTGTTTATGTTTTCTTTCAACTATATAATATATTGGATACTTCCAAAATTATGTTTTTAGAGTGTATATACTTCGGATACTTAACATCACAGCAAGCAAACAGAGTGTGATTTTTTGGTGAATGTATATCGTGTAGTTAGAGCTATCTGAGTACTGTCCTTTAGGTAGCCGCTCTGTGGCAAACATAGGTTTGCTTCTGCATCATGTGCTAAATGGAGAGCACATGTTCTGATACAGTGAGTCCTTGTGATTGCAGTATACACAGAAAGCATGCTCTGGGTTTCTCACTTGCTTTACTAAATACTAAATAGGACATGCTTATGTCTACCTTTTGCTCTGGTGTGAAATGTGAAGTCTGACCATGAAGCAACTTTGTGAATTAAAAAAGGCCTCCTGTACTCTTTGTAGATCTTGCGGAATCTAAAGAGTAAATATAACATAGTGTACAAAATTTGCACTATATTTGACAAAAATACAAGCAGGTTTATTCTTTTCTAGACAATTAAAATATGATCTTAGGCAACATCTCAGGGATGATGTTTCCCATGGTTGGTTTGCTTTCTTTTAAGAGTTTGAGCTGCTACACAAGTAATTTAACACTGATCAACTAACAGCCATTCAACTTCAGCCCACAAATAACTCCCTTATAAAAGGAGTACAGAACCGCAGGTCTGGGGACCAAATTTGGTCTATCTGCAGGCCCAATTTAGCGTCCCAGGTTCTTCTAGATGACCATAACCCTTCCCCTGGGGGACTTTCCCCCTTTGCTCTCATGTAGTTTTTCCATATTTTAAAGGGACAAAATGCCTTTTATGAGGTTTTGTTATTCAATAAGATATTAAATATTTAATTTAATATTTAAGCTAAAATATCCTGGCAGTTTTGATATTTCTAGCCCTGTTCCTTTTGCACAGTCTCCTTTGGTTTCCAGCCCAACTCATCACAGGGAAGAGGCCCTCAACAGCTTCTCCAATATGGAATTCAGCTGTTAGGTTGCAAGAAGTTCTGCACCCTTTTCCTCTAGTATGTACAGATCAGATAAATTGCAGGCGTGCAAAATCTTCCATAACCAGACTGGAGGGATTGGCTATGAAGGCTCTGTGTCCCTGCTCCAAATCCATATTTCACTGTAATGTTCTCTGAGTGTCCTCAGGCTAAGGTTAGACAAATCTGTCCACTTTGCTATCTCCCATCTTTGATCTTTTAAAAAATATTAACTTTGTCACACATGGGAAGAAAATTGCAATTCTTGATAATGTGTGATGAAGTTTGCTTTTATCCTACCATTTACAATACCCTCTGGGTAGCTTACAGATGGGATGGGTAGGCACCCATATCTTTGTGTTAATACCCGTTCAGTGCCAAGTAATGGGAAACCCTCACAGAAATCATCACTGGGGTTTCTCTTCAGCTTCACCACCGCAATCATGCGTCCCTTTGTCAGTTTGCCTCTTCCCCCTGCCTCATACTCTTGCTCCTCTCCCTCACTCAGAGAAGTCAAAGCAAGGTGGAAGACCAAAGGACTCATATATCGACAGCGAGCGCTTACTGGGGCATAGAACCAGACCACAGCAGGACCAAACAACAATGCTGGCTCTGCACCACTTACCAATAACCTCAACCAAGCCTTGTCTTTTCCCCCCAAATATTATTTTTTCTACAAATCTAAAACTAAAATAACAATTATTCCCTAGACATCGGAAATACTGGGTTGACATCTTACTCTTTTTTACAATCAATTCTACATATAGTCCTGTTTCTCTAACCAATAATAAAAAGAGTTCCAAGTTTGATAGAAGTATGTATCTTCCTGAATGAATGAATGAATGAATGCTCCATTCCAAATATCCATACTATTATGATGCTGTTCCCATCACTGCTGAATCTTTGCTGCCCTGGGTTCAAGACTGGCCCTTGTATTAGGAAGAGGAAGTCAGCTCCCTTGGTATTCAGATTCTGGAAGAAGCTGGGGAGAGACAGAACAACATTAAAAGACAAGGGTGGATGTAAACCACACATTCTTTCCTGCTGCCTCTAAAGTGTCCTGTTGTCTTCCTATCTGGGCAACTAGAATTGGAATAAGTTTATTTACATGTGTATTTATAGGCCACCTATAATTTCTGAGGCCTTCCTGGGAGGCTTACAATTCATAAAACATATTAACAAAATAAAACAGTTAAAACCAACTAAAACACAATGAATTAAAGCATCTGCGAAAGCAATATAAAAAGGAACACAGCATTCAGGCTGTTAAAAAATTCTTTAAAAGGTATGTCTTTGCCTGGCATGAAAGGAAAATAAAGATGGTGCCAGGCAAATTCCCCTAGGAAGGGAGACCCAAAGATGGGGAAAAGCAGCAGAAAAGGCCCTTCCCCTAGTTGCCACCCCTCTCATCTCCCTGAGGGGTGGTTCTCACAGAAGGGGCCTCCAGTCAGGTCAGCTTCAGTACAAAAAATGGAGACTGTGAGAATGCCCTCTTGTTTGTTGCCTGAGAGAGCAAAATACCTTGGGTCAGTCTTGTCTTAGCTGATTTTGATTACAAAAGAAAAAAATGGCAACATTAAGTTCCCTTGCCATTGTGAAGTCACAAAAAAAAAGACCAACAGGACAGTGCAGAACAACATTCCAATAGGTCGGTAATGAGCTTCAGAAGTTGCTGAAAAGACGTTTGTTGAGTCATGGAATCAAAGACCAAAAGAGGCGTGTGGTTTCAACTCAGTCCTAAGAGACATTCCATTTAAACAGTATCTAAAACATGTCATTAAAACAAAATGCTGTCCTTTATCATTATGAATAGCATGTGTGAGATGGCAGTTGACCTTAGTTCTAGTAATTGAGAAAGCAGCAGTACCTAACACCATCTGGTAGGAGTCTTATATTGGACTAACAACCATTTTTAAAGTGTGTTGGGAATTCGTAATGCCTGATGGTAGATGTGGACTAGACCTTCTCTTTTAAAAATCACTGCTGTATGATGTCTTGCTTATTATTCAGGCTGTACCCTTTGATGTACATCCATGCACTGTATAGAAAAGGAATGGAGCTATCAGATTACTCTGTTGGATGTCATCCACTTTCTACAGCTGTGTAACTAACATCTAAATATGGGTATATTTGTTCCTTAATTAAGGTGCCAGCTTGTCAACCATTTTCCAAGTAGATGAAAATAAGATTTTCTGTCTTTCTCTCTCGTATGCAGTGCCTCTGCCTTCAAAATGCATGAGTAAACTTCAAAACCTAAAAGAAAGAGCCTCAGTGCTTGATGTGGCATGGAAAACTCTAAATTATGACATCCAAAATACAGATTCTAAAATGGGAGGAGGGAATCATTAGCGGCACCATAGGATCAAAGTACCTGCTTTTATGAAGTAGCTCAGTTTCAGAATGAATGGAACAGACTCCATTATGGTGAAATGCCACTAAGGTGTGGAAAGACACAGTCAAAGGGACTGGGCTCAGCAGCTCTGTCATGTATGGATGCTGAGCTTGGGCATCATCCCATCTCTCATCAGATTTGCAAAAATGCATAAGGAAGAGGAGGAGGTAAAACTGAGCAACATATGTGTGTCTTTTGCATATGTGGTATCTTCCTGCTATATGGCCAGTAACTTATTGTAAGCTTAGCTTACTTGATGCATGTCATTATGACAGCCAACCTCACCAAGCACTGAGCCCTCGGTGCCTGGGCTTGATGCAAGCACAGACATTGCAACATGTGGGAAGTCTTCCTCGGAGTTTATGTTATGTGTTCTGTGCATTGCCACAGCTTAGTCTTAATGGGATAAAGGTCTGGGTTTTGAATGGTTGTGCTTTGGGGAACTGGTAATCAGGCATCACGGACTGGAACCCTACCAGAGTGACCTCACCAGAGGATGCTTAGGATGCAAGGACTGTGCTCCAAAGAAGGGATCTAGGGCTGGTGCCCTGGGAGAGGAGGGCAAGCCAGCTCCTTTTGGACTCGCTTTTGCTCAAGCAGTGGATGCTGTAGTTCTGCCTCTCAGACCCCTTTGCCTGAACTAGCAAGTAGCCCGGCAAAAGAAGCTTATCTGTTGCCATGTAAAGCACAGAGCTGATTTTCAGTAGACAAAAAACAGGCAGCAGGGCAAAGATTAAGAGACTAGTTAGTATTGCTAGTTCAGCCTGTAGGAAAAGGCTACCTTGATCCCTTCTGTTCCTCGCTCATTTGCTCCTCTCTCTCTCTCTCTCTCTCTCTCTCTCTCTCTCTCTCTCTCTCTGTGTGTGTGTGTGTGTGCATGCATGTTTTAAGTAGCTGAGATCTAATCTTGTAAGTTGGCCTATGGCTGGAGTCTTAGCAAGTTTTGTACAGCCTACCTGTTATTTTGATGAATCTCTAGTGTATGGTTTCCATTATGCAAACCATACACTCCAGTGGTATCCTCCCTTTGACACTGAGAAGTTAAAAAGATATTTAAAGCTAAATAGGCAAATAACTGTTTATGGGGGGCATTTTAAAGCTTCACGTTTGTATTTTTAGGACTCTTGAATGTTCAATTCACACCCAGTATTTTCTTTAACTATTGTTGCTTATAGCTATAGTTAACTATTGTTAACTATAGTGTGGATGCTTATATGCATACAATTTGGTTTTCTCTAAGAATCTTTTTTTCTGCCCTGAAGCTATGCCACTCTTGACCATAATAAGCCATAAAAGATCAGTCTGAAATGAAGAAATTTGTGAAGAAATGTCTGCATGCAATTATTGTTGTTCTGTGGTGTTGGCTTTGTGCAGTTTCTTCTGCAGTCTGTGTATCTGAGCAGCTTAAGACTGTGTCATGTTGCTGACAAAGGCCTTTGTAGTATATTTGGATGTAATGGGGTTAGAAAGACATTATATCAGCATGATCTACCACACGGTCTCTCAACACTTGCTTTTTATGGTCAATTCGAGCTCATTCTAGAGGACTGGATGGATCAGGGGAGAAGTTAATGCATCATCACATGAAGATGTGGCCCCTACAGCCTTGAAGGAGAAAGTGCCATGACCACTTCTGAACTAATGCTCCCTAGAGCCATTGCCTATGCCAACAATTGTATGGTCCCGGATACCCCATTCTTGGGTATGGTGCTGGAGAGAGTGGTGGAATTTCAGCTGCAGTTCTATTTCTCTGCAAGTTTTAAATCGGTAGCGGCAGGATACATTTTGTAGTGCCTCCCTGCAGTAAAGATTTGGATGATGGCTAATGGACTTAACTGAATCCTGATAAGACAGAGATCCTTTAGTTTGGTACTTTCCAGGTATGGGAATTGGGTTGTTCTTCTCTTGATGTGATTACACTCCCTCTAAAGGCACAGGTAAAGAGCTTGAATCCACCTCTGTTACTGGAGACCCAGGTGGCCTCAGCGGTCAAGGATATTCACTATCAGCTTTGCTTGGTACACCAACTGCACCCCTTCCTGGTTAGGCACAGCTTAACCCCAGTGATCTGTGCACGAGTAACCCCAAGATTAGAGCAGCAGAATGGGCCTAATGGGTTCAACGTCTCTTACGCTGCTGCCCATCTCATGTCTTGACCTTGTTCTACATCTACAAGAAGGTTTAAAACATTCTAAAAGATTTGTGCCATTAGGAAAGGATCATCTTATGGAACTCTGAGTTATAGTGGCAAAAAGATCCTTAGACCAGAAATATTAGCATTTTCTATAATTTCCACATGCTTTAACATGTGGGAAACTAGGAACTGTCCACTGAATGAGCGATTTTCTCATAAGGAATGAGAGAGAGCCTTTGAGGAAAGATGGGGTTAGAAATGTATCAATAAATAAAATATGGTCCAGAAACTCACCACTTATCCACTCAAAATCATCTGTTCTGAAATTTGCTTTGCTTTTTAAGAAAAGGTGGTGGGACAATGATTTCAGGTCAATTCCTGTGACCACTTGCCCAAGAATAAGCCCTACTGAGCTCCATGGAATTTATTACTGAGTAAAACTACATTGATTGATTGGTTGATTGACTTGGGTATTTTTTTACCCCATCCAATATTCAGTGGGTCTCTGGACAGCTTTCATTTCAAATCCAATAAATGCATATATACCCAAATAATACAAATGATCCACAGACTGAGCATAAAAACATACAAATTAAACGTTAAAAGTACGGAGGAATAAAAAGGTCTTGACCTGGCACCGAAAAGCATATAACGTTGGTGCCAGGCGGATCTCTCCGAGGAGACATCAGGTCTATCAGGTCTATCTACATAAGATAGACCTGATAGAATTGACCAATGAGTTTCCCCACCTGATGCCTTCCAGATATTTTCAGCTGTGACTCCCATCATCTCTGATCATCAGCTATGCTGGCTCGGGCTGATGACACTGCATTCCACATCTGCCTGGTACTAGATTGAGGAAGTCTAAGTGATAGTCTAGTTTCTCCCATCAAGTCAGATAAAATGAGTAATTTTAGTTCTCCATTTTGAGTTTATTTCATTTAGCAAAAGTTTCAAGAAATTTATTGAATTAATAAATACCCCAAATCCATCTAATCCTTGGGAAGGTAGCATGAAAAATATGCAAAGAGTCAGGAGGCAGAGATGAGGAAGGGAAAAAAAGGGACTGGAGTAATGATCACAAAATAGGAAATTAAATTATGTTGGTTATTGCATGGACATTTAGCACTCCATGTTTTATGCTCTCTTGTAATATTTTATAATGTGTGCATGAAATTCTGCCTGCAAGCTACATAAATTATCAGTCTCTTGATTTATTGCATTATGATCGACTCTTACGCATCTGTGGGCACTGAAAAGTGAACAGGAAGAGATGACATTATAAAACCGCGACTATGGCTGAATCTCTCTCATTAAAATTAGAATGCACCTTTCTGTTTGTGTGGGAAAGATACTGCCCATCTCAATATTGCCTGGAGATCTTAGAAGATGCTTCATTGAACACTTTCCACATTGGTGAATTTTCAGAGAACCTGATACACAACAGCAACTTTGCAGAAGATAAGTGCAAACATGCCCTGAGAAGGAAAAGTCCAAAGAACAAATCTATACACTGTTGACTATTTCCACAAAGAGAAACAGAAAAAATCAATCTCAGCTTTTGTTTCACATCAGCTGCATAAATTCCTACAAGTAATATATATCCTATGGAAATGAAGATTGCCTTTTTCACTGTCAAGGCAAGTGTCTGCTACATAGCTCACTTTTACCTTCTGCTGATTTCTGACAATATGAAGTTGTACCAACAATTGCCGGAAAAGTCACAATTCTCCCTTCAGTTCCTTTGAACTGTAATGTTAGACTTCAGCCCAACTATATGCAGGTGCCTCATCAGACAGCTCAATATTGAGGCTAACTATATTTGCATAATTAGCATGATATTTTTGTTAAATGTTCACAGATGTGATCGTGTTCAAATAACACAGGGCAGGGTTTTTTTGGTAAACTATTTGTTATTAATTTTAATGATAAAATATTCAAGAAAATGCAATAATTCCTCACTAAAAATTCAATTCAGCCATTATATTCATACAAGGCGTACGATTACTCCATACCTTTACATCTTGCTCTCATAGGAAGGAGCAGTTCACTAACAGAGGAGTTATTTCCATGAAGTACCATGAGATTCAGTTGGAAAAGTTGCCTTTTTGGTTATATTTGCATAGCCAGTGAAAGGATGCCATGCATCATAAAATACATTTGTGGCTTTCCATAGTCTTGAACTTTTTACTTCAGCTGCAACTATGAATGCAGGGATGTTTCTACTGAGGTCATTGTCTTGGAGATGATGAATGACACCATTCCACAGTGGCATTTCAGCTGTACTGTGATATTCCTGTAACTCCTCTTAGTGCTGTTTTCATAGCCTGCAACCTGCAGGGAAGGAAGAATAATGGTGCTGCAGGGGAAACATGCATTCCTGTGGGTGAAGATATATTTACTTTAAGACATTGCTAGTTCTTGCATTGCTTTGTTGTTCTTGTTTTCTCCTCTCTCTCCCTCTCTCTCTCTCTCTCTGCGCCTCGCACACATGTGTCCACGCACACGTGCTCTGTCACCATAGCTGGGGTGCAATGTGTCACCTTCCCAACCTGAAAGTTTTCCCATTCAACTCACACAAGAGGAGGATTTTAAAAATTAGAAAAAGCTTTGCCTTCTCCAAATTTCATCTCAAAGTTTGTTGTGATTTGAGTCTGTTTCAGATCAAGAGTTCATATTTTTTTTCCTTCAAGAAAATCTGCTGGGGCAGGGGGTTGTGAATTTTTCCAAATATATGAGTACATTTTTGAAATGTATGCATTTTTCTCCAATTAATTAAAGCTTATTTGTGTTCATTTTTCAGAAGAATGCATTTTCATGCCCATTGTTCAAATCTTCACGTGCAGGTTTTTTGTTTGTTTATTTATTTTATTTGTGATTAACATTACAAATCCCTTTGAACACTTACTGGGAAGCAGCAATTTAAGTCTAACAGCAAGGCATTGCTCCATAGATGAGGGTAAGGATGGTGAAGAGGGGGTGAAATTTGGTGGTGTTAGTCATATTTTATTTTGAATGGCTGGATAAGCCCCCTACAAAAAACCCGACAGATAACAAGGCAACCGCAAAACTAGCAGAGGTTTTAAAAGAAATTGCATGGGAGAGTATTTCTAAGGCAGACAGTTCATGTTGTTCTTTACTAATGATCTCACAGGCTAATACAGGTCAGCAGTGTGGTTCCCACAGGTGAATCTGTGCCCACTTTCCATGTCCTCCCCGTCTCTCTGCCCGCCATAGGTTCTCTTCCACTTCCTCTATTGTGTTTCATGGCAGCAGCTTCTTGCACTTTTGCACGCTCCCTTTTCACCTGGCCTGAACCAGCAGCGACCAACCTGGAATGTCCCATCACTTACTTTTAATGTTTACTGGGATCAAGCTTCATATTAAATATTTTAAACTTTTGAAAGTGTTAATTTTTGTATCTCATTGATTTTGGACTATATGTTGGTGCCTTGTAAAATTAAGTTTCCATTTTTGTGAAAGCCAGAGAGCTTTAGTTGTTGAGCAGCACAGAAATGAAATACGGGGGGAAATCCACTCCTGTGAATCCATAGTTTCCTGGACCAAAATAAGCCTATTTCATAGAAGACAAACTAGCTGGGAAAGAGGGGAATTGGTATACATTGGAGTCCTTGTAAAATATGCTATTGATAGATTAGCCAGAATACTATGGAGGAGTATTCCATATTGGTCCTACACAAAAAAACCCCCACCCACTGAAATGACTGGAGGTTCAATTAGATATTTTAGTTCAATGGCTCTACTCTAAGTAGAACTAACCCATGAAGTAAGGGGTCTGGATCCGTCTATGAGCTAACAGGGTATATTTATCACTGAACTCAATGGTCATGTCCAAAGGCAGTTTAAATCCTCAACATTAAGCGTCCTGGCTCATAGGAACATTTGTCCCCTGAATGTGTGTAGCACTGCTACATCAGGATGAGAGTCTCTGGGCTGGGACCTAAGGGCAATCAATGGCAAAAGCAATTCTCCAGTCTTTTGTTTGTGCGTGCCGTGTATGTTTTAATTCTAGGTCACCTTGTTTTCTGCATTATTTCCTTGATCTTTGTAAGCTGCAGAGACTAACATTTGGGTTTAAGCTTGCTGATTGTATTGAGTTTGTATATCCTATGTGATAAGTTGGCACTAAGAAGGATTTTGATCTTTAATCTGATTCAGCGTATTCTAAGACGCTCTGATTGTAGCCACAGGCAGGGACATGCTCTAAATGAGATTGGAGAGCAAATTAAAATAAATAATGTTTCAGTAAATCGCATTGTCCTGGCTAAATGCACTTAGCAGTTTTCATTTTCCCTTGCTGAGCCAGTTTCAAGGAAATTAGCAATCAATTTATGTTTTTGATTTGTATTTGACGGAAAAATAAAGCAGCTGCTTTCACAGGTAGGCTAAGTATATTAAAGCTGTGCAGTTTCTCCACATATTACAGCCTCCCCAAAGCTTCTGGGAAGAAAGCTCAGAAAAGGCCAGAGCACTATAAAAATATATATATATCGCAATGTTTATTGCCAGAGGCAAAGCATGGTAAATTGGCTAAGGCTTTCTTAACAATCAGAGTTCACTTGAGTAAGGATGTTAGGCCTTTTGACTGCTGCAGTACTTGCAACCAGACAATAGCGACTTTGTATTGTTTGTCTTGCTGTAAGGAACAAAGTAAAATAATGAATTGGGAAAGGAGTGCAGAAAAGCAGCAGGGGCTATTTGATCCATTTATTGATATGATCTATCTGTCCATTATTACATTTGTACTTCATGGTGGCTTCTTGTTCCTTAAAACAATGGAGAAGATCTCAAAACACTGTTTGTGTGTGCATAAAACAGAGAAAGAACTGATGCATATCATTTTGTCCCAAGGGAACAACTTAATATATTACCCAGTAAAAGTCAGTTTAACAAATAAGTTCATCAAGTGGAATGTTTAGATCCCTTATGAATTTTTCACCCAAAGGCTAATGTGGGGCCACAGTTTTTAATGGTCTGCAACTATGTCTGGCTAATCAACAGGATCCAGAACCCCTTTTTTGTCTTCTTCATAACTGTCCTCCCACACCCAGTTACTTCACCGTAAGCTCTGCACAAGTGAAAGTGTGGCTAATTTTGCCACAGCCCAAGCAGCTTGAGAATGGAGATACTTCAATGTGTCTAGCATATACATAGTAATTCTCATCTGAGAGCAGTATGGCTTGAATTTCAAATCAGGAAGAATTGCTTATTTATCCTATTAATATCCTACCTTCTTTTCCTTCAAGGGGGCTTACATAATCCTCGTCGTCATCTCACAGTCCTCACAACAACAGCCCTGTGAAGTAGGGTAGGCTAAGAATCCATGACTAGCCCAAAGTCACACATGGAGCTTTGCATCTGAGTGGGAACTAGAACCAGGTTCTTTTGGATCCCATCCAACGCTCCAACCATGACACCACACAAGTTCTCTAGCTGCTACAACTGTAGAACCAACATGTTACAAGTCCACAAACTTTTGCTTTTGCATCCTAACAGCATAATTTGAACTTTATGTCTTAATCTGGGGTGTTATGACACTTGGGCTAAAAAGTATTTAAAAGTACTAAAAAGTATTTCTGGTAACCAGAACTCCTTACCTAGGGAGCACAATCTTTAATCCCATGGGTGACACCAAGTTCCTAATAGGGCAACCTTTGCTTGTTAAATCATTTCATTTCCTTTTCATCATGCAACCCAAGTCTAGGACTCACTACCGGAAATTTTAGCAAAGCAGCAGGGTAAGGTCTCTTAATTGCTTCAGTTCCTTATAATCATCGCCACTATGATCATCATCATCATCACATTGATGGTGTGTAATTTGTGAATCGTAAGAAGACAGAAAAAATGTTACAATGAATACATTAGATTATGCACTTATGATATGCTGAGAGCATTAAATATAGACAACTTACAGCACTGAGTAGTCCAGGGACCTTAAAATTTAATAAGCTGTAGCTGCAGGCAAAAATCTAGCAGATGTAAGAGCTGAAGAGGAAAAGAGTAAACTGCTGGTAGCATTCATACAGAAATGGGGAGAAAGAAATGTTTTTTTTTTCTTTTTAGATATTGCCTAATGATCTTTCATGCCATCTACCAAATATATCTATTGTGGATACACTGAAAAAAGAAAGAAACGAGGAAGAAATTTGCGCTAATGTACGTGTATGCACATATACAAAGGAATGCAAACAGTGCTGTGTGTACAGGACTGCTGGCAACCTTTTAAAAGTAGATCTGCCTCCTTTTAAAAGCAGATCTGCTTCCATGCATGTCCTTTATCCCAGAGCTGGGGTAACTCTCTGGCTGCAAGTGTCAGCCATCTATGCACTCTGCAATGGAGTTTTCCTTGTGCCTTTCTGGGTTTCTTTTAATTCTGTTCTCAGTAATTCAGGCTGAATGCTGGCTGAGTTTTATTTGCAGCTTGGGATTTGAGATGCTACTCCTATGACCTACTTCCCTAAGTGAAAGCACAATTCAATTCAATGGGAGTACTTCTGAGTATGATTGTTCACTGATTTTCACACCAATGGGCATCCTTAAATTAGCATTGTGTAAGGACATAAGAAAAACTATGCTGGATCAGACCAGAGGTCCTTTTAGCCCAGTACTCTGTACACACAGTTGCAAACCAGCTGCCCACAAGTTTCCTCAAGCAGGATCGGTGCAAGACCTCCACCGTCCCAAGCTCTTCAACAACTGGTGCATGCAGACATGCCCCCTCTGGTAAAGGAGGCAGCACATATGATAGGGACAAAACCATGGCAGCACTACTGACAGGGGTGGCTGGAATGGGAGGTGAAAACAGTACTATCAAATTTGCCTTTGGCACTTTATCCCCACCCACTGATGGATTCTAGCCACCAAGACATTTCCTAGACTCTCAGGTGGAAAAAAGTTTCCCCACCCCTAGTTTACTACTATTCCCCCACCGAGAGGCCTTGGGATGTAATAGCTGGGAGGGACATTTGGAGGGAAACTGGAAATCCAACCAGGAACAACAGCCACAAGGGTAAGTTTTGCTACTCATATTGAGATTGAGTGTGACTATTGTCACTGTGAAACAGGTGACAGAGGAGGGAGGGAGGGAGGGAGAGGCAGTAGAAGCTGGTTTTAACCCTCTGCTCCCCCAAATAACTGAAATTTCCCAAGGTAACTTTTTTTCCTCTCAGGTAGCTACAAGACAAATATCCTAGACCAGTGATGGCAAACCTTTTAGAGACCGAGTGCCCAAACTGCAACCCAAAACCCACTTATTTATCACAAAGTGCCAACACTGCAATAAAACCTGAATACTGAGGTTTTAGTTTAGAAAAAACAACTCACAGCGAGCCCAAACAAATATATATGTATATCCTTGGCAGCACACTGAGTGGCCGTGCGAAAGCTCAGACGAGCCTCAGCTAACAAGTCGTGGGCCATGATGTCATTGCCTGTCACCGCTACTCCTTTCTGAGCATGCGCATGGCCCCTATGTGTGCTGCTATCCAATGCTTGCTGCTGGAGCGATGCTGGGGTGACTTGGCTTGCGTGCCAACACAGAGGGCTCTGCATGCCTGCTCCAGCACTTGTGCCATAGGTTTGCCACCACTGTCCTAGACCAACAGAAAGGTGAACAAGTGGGTAATAGATCAAATCAACCCAGAGTTGTCTGTAAGTGCAAAAATGACAAAACAGAAGCTATCATACTTAGAACATGTCATGAGAAGGCTCCCTTGGAGAAGACAATCATGCTAGGGAAAGTCAAAGGCAGAAGAAAAGACCAAGAATGAGATGGACTGAATCCATAAAGGAAGCTACAGCCTTGAATTTAGAAGAGCTGAGCAGGGATGGTGTGGATTTTGGAAGACCTTCATTCATGGGCTCACCAAAAAGTCCGAAAAGACTTGGCAGCACATAACAACAGCAGCCACAAGGTGTTACATGAACATCTGCTGGCCAGCACATGAGCTGGCCCACCTGTGAGTCGCTTACAGATCACAAGAGTGCAATTACCTGCTGCGACACCAACATCTGTCAGAATAGCAACTGCCACCAGTAAGTCCATGCAGAGGCCCAAACTGTGGCACCCCACTACCTGGATGATTCTGCCAGGGTGGTAGGACTTAGATCCCATCTTGAGTAGCCATTGAATGCTTATTTTAAGTATTTATTATTATATTGCTGTTTCTTAATTATTAATTGCTTTTGCTCTTGCCAAAATCCTTGGTGGCTTGCACGCTCCTCATCCTTCTCCCTATTTTATCTTCACAACAACCCTGTGAGGCAGATTAGGCTGAGAGTTAGCAACTGTATCAAAGTCACTCAGTGAGCTTCATGAGCAAATGGACCCTGGAACATAGATCTCCAAAGTCCAGTCCACCATGTTCAGTGCCACAGTACACTGGTTTTCATCTGCTGATGAAACTTACCAGAAATGTTGTGAATAATTTGGAAAGTACATTAACAATGAAGGCAGATGATATATAGGCACCTACATGATGGCATCTGAAATGTTGCCCCCTTAATATTGATGAAACGCTGGACCTGACAAGCAGCATTTTGTGAGAGGAGTATCTTTTCTATCCTATTTACCTTTCCCTTTCAGAACAGTTATTTTAACTGTTAAAGCAAAGACACAATTGTATGGAGAGGCTGCTTGTCATCACTCTAATACAGGGTGCTTAAATGCCTTTCACTCCAGGGACCAAATTCTATTTCAGAAAAGTTTCCAAGAGTTCTATTCTAGTAGTGAGTGAAGCCAAAGGAAAAAAGGGAGAGGGCAAAATAATAATAAAAAATACCAGTATGATTCAGATGAAAGTTTTACTGCCAATAGCTAAGCTTAAGAGAGACCCTTAAGCCTTTTGGAATGGAGGAAAAACTGCACAAGCTGGGAAATCACCAAATGGTGGGTGGCTGGGAGGAAGGAGGCAGAACCAGATAATGTGGGGCTTTCTGGGAAGCTCTGGGAGGCCAGAATGATTTCCTAAATGTGTCCAACTTGGCTCACAGACCTGAGGTTTTATACTGCTGGTATCACACCTTTCCTTTCCCCCAAGTGCTTTGTTTCTGGTAGAAAGGAGCAGTTGATTTTCCAGGTGGTTGGAGCTCTGATCTACAGTTCTCAGAATCCAAAACAAAAGGATGCATAGACATGCATCATGAGTGAATACTGAGAGTCCTCTTGGAAATGGACGTGCTTTTTTCCTGAGTGCACACTATGAGAATTCATACATACCAAGCCATTTCCAAATGGAGCTGAATGACTAAAGGTAATCCATTTATCATTTCAATCCTCTCTAATTTGGATCCATGTCCACATCGGGGAAAGGAAAGTATCAAAAATGTACATGCGACACCTATTAATTGATGACTATGAGGCCAGCTAAAAAGAAATATTTTATGTTCATGCTCATGTGCGCATGTGTTAACTAAAATGTTACGACCATCTTATTGTCATGACAATGATGTTTTTTTACATTCAAGAGGTTGGTAGGAGTTCAACTACAGGACACAGGATTTTAAAAAAATCATATACTACACTCTTAGCCTCCCCTCTCCCCAAAGAAAATAAGTAAGCGTGCTATTGAAAGTGATGTATGAGACATGGGGGAACAATCCAGTTTCATTACTACTTTTTCTGTATCTACAATAGTAAATTCCATGTTCCTGATGCTCAATAGGGCAGCATAATAGATTCTGAATCATGCTTGCTATAAAGACCCTTGGCTCTCATTCACTGATGGGGAGAAACACACGTATTAGGGGGCTTTGTTGCCAACATAACATTTTTAGCATACTTCTTTGTTCTTTTTTCTGTTTTATCTTTTATTTTTCATGGCTCTGAAATTATCACGTCAGAATATGGAGCAGTATATAAATCCTGTAAATAATAGAAAACCTATAATTTGGCATTGTACTCCTACAAGATATCCAGACTTCTGGACAAGTCTGAAAATACATTTTAATGTGTATTAGTCAAACCATGACTAATAGATTCTATTAGAGACATGGGATCTATTGCGCCTGAGAGACGGGAAAAGAGATATGTGCTGGGTGAGGGGAAAGGGAGGGGAAAAGAAAGAGACTGCAGAAGGTATGCCTGTCACATTAAGAAAGAGAATCTCTCACAAAAGTGAAGACTGGAAATGAAAGATCTGGGACTTGCGAGTGGCAATTTCAGTCAAAGTGCCTATGATCTAAAATGTGTCCCTTGAACCCAGGCTTGGGATTTCTTACTTTTTAAAAATCAAGATTCCACACTGAGTGGGGTGATCTGGATTGGGATCACAGTACACAGGAAAGCATTAAGTCTTCCAGGTAACTTTTTCCAGCCAAAGATTCACACTCTTGAACTTTCATTTCTTCCTGAAGCTGTTGTTCCTTGCTATGAGTTATTTAGGGCCAAACTAAAGTCTGAAGATGATTTTTCAGTGCTTGCCAGTGGAGGACAAGACTATATCATATCCTTGAGCCTCTATCAGAGGTCCTCAAACTTTTTAAACAGGGGGCCAGTTCACTGTCCCTCAGACAGTTGGGAGGCGGACTATAGTTTGAAAAAAATATGAACGAATTCCTATGCACACTGCACATATCTTATTTGCAGTGCAAAAAACAGGAAAAACAATACAATATTTAAAATGAAGAACAATTTTAATCAACATAAACTTATTAGTATTTCAATGGGATGGATGGGCCTGCTTTTGGCTAATGAGAGGGTCAATGTCCGGTTCTATATTCGCTCCTCTCTTCTGTATTCAGAGCCAACACATGTGTGCAATAGAGGGAAGAGCCAGCGTGTCCGCAATTCATCATGGCAAGACGAGCACAGCAGCAGAAGCTAGCCAGAGCTAGCAGAGAGAGTCAGCACATGCCTAGTTGAAGGGAGCTGTCACAATGTGGCATGTGTGCCGCCTCCCTGGTACTCTCCAAAACTGAAAGAGTTTCAGCGTACGCCTGCACCTGCTCAGAGCTTTCATTTTCTCTGAACGAGTCCAAAAGCTCTGAGCCGGGCTAGGTAAATGACCTCGATGGGCTGTATCCAGCCCATGGGCCATAGTTTGAGGACCCCTGGCCTAAATCATAGGCTCAAATCCAATTATCCTCTTCTCCTGATAGTGGTTTTTTATTTCACACACACAACACACACACACACACACACACACATGTGGAAATCAACCCTGACTGCTCTTTAGAAGGTCAGGTATTAAAGTTGAAGCTCAAATACTTTGGCCACCTAATGAGAAGGAAGGACTCCCTGGGAAAGACCCTGATGCTGGGAGCGATTGAAGGCAAAAGGAGAAAGGGATGGCAGAGGTTGAGGGGCTGGATGGGATCACCTGGGAGGTGGATGTGGGCTTGGATGTACTCCAGGGGATGGTGAAGGACAGGAGAACCTGGAGGAATGTTTTCCATGGGGTTGCAAAGAGTCAGACAGAACTTTGCAACTGAACAACTATATATATGAATTCAAAGAAGAACCCACCACAGCTCAATGGTATGCATGACCCCAAGTATCAATGCCCTGCTTCTTCTGGTATGGTTGGAAGAATACCCTGACTGAGCCCCTGGATACCTTCTGCCAGTCAGTGCTGACAAAAATAGTTCCAGATGCTGCAGGGCAGCTTCCGATGATACTAGCATGCATTGAACCAAGGGTTCGGAGTGGCCCTGCTCATCCTTTGTTTGAGTGGCAGTAGGAAGCCATCCATACTTTTGAAACATCTTTAGGGGCTGAGAGAGTCAATGTTGCTAGTCAATATCATACCTGTGCACAAAGTATACATTTATAGATTCGTTTAGAAATGTCTACGCTGTCCTGCTGGATGCAGGAGGCACAGTGGTTTAAACTGCTGTGCTGTCGTGCTGGTTGATCAAAAGGTCGCCGGTTCGAATCTGCACAACAGGGTGAGCTCCCGTTGCTCCGTCCCAGCTCCTGCCAACCTTGCAGTTCGAAAGCATGCAAATGCAAGTAGATAAACAGGCACCACTTCAGTGGGAAGGTAACAGCGTTCCGTGCACTTCGGTGTCTAGTCATGCCGGCCACATGACCACGGAAACTGTCTGTGACAAACGCTGGCTCCCTCAGCTAGGAAACGGAGATGAGCACCACCCCCTAGAGTCAGGCATGACTGGACATAACGTCAAGGGGAAACCTTTACCTTTACTTTCATCCTGTCCTGCTGGTGCCGATGCACCACTCTGAGTGCATCTATTGGACATCACAGCCCAGTGCAAACTGGTTCTGTTTATGAATGGGGTTGAGCAAAAGGAGTGTAAAGCCAGACTTTCCCTGCATACATGGGTTGCCTGGTGTGAACCTGCAACAGTGTTTCACTGGGGATGTTATGATCCTGACAGTCAGGATAGACTATCAATCATCTGTATAGGGCAGCCATGCAGTCTGGGGGAAAAACAAGGTGTAACCCATGATACTACTCCAGCGGTCCTTTCACAGCCTCTTAGTTCCCTTGCAAAAGACGCAGTCATTTTTCTGCTCCTCCTGCAGGGATGTTCTCAATCTTGTAGAAACAGCATGGAAGGCATCAATGCTTTGCCTTACAGCAAAGAGGTGGCCAAGGGATGTGTGTACCCTTTCTTTTACCATTTTTCTCTTTTCTGTCTTTGTAGCTTTGCCAGCTGCTTGAGGATTTGGAAAGTCTCCTAGAAGACTTAGCCAGAACTTCGGCTCTTGGGGCTTTCAGGTTCTGTTGTCTGCCGAGAGAGGCACAATTCTGCTTTCTTACCATTAAAGTCTTTTTAACAATAACAGAAACAGCAGCAGAAGCAGCATCAACACACACACACTCCCTTTCAGGCATTCAGACAGCAGTAGCACAGAACAGACCCAAAGGAGGAATTCTAAGTGCGCACACCTTTCCATCGTCTTCTTACAGCTACCTTCCAACTGAACCCTAGAATAGTTCTCTGAAATCCTCACCTTCTTCTCCCAATATTTGGGGACAGGTTTTTTTGCCCTCTCCCCACCCCACAAATGAAAAAAACAAATCAAAGAAAAATAATAGCTAAAAACTAAATGGTGCAATGCTAGTTGAAAGGAGAATTATCATACGTCTGTCAAGACAGAGATTTCCAGTTTTGATTTTACTCTTCGTGATTTCATTCCAAGAATCAATCCAGTGTCATCTTCTGGGACATGCGTGGGGAGAAAAAGAGTCAGTTCAAAAGCAAAGCTTTGGCTCAGGGCCTCAGATATTTGCTTCAGTCCTGCAGTAGGGTTGTTGCGGTTCATTTTCTGAAGTTTCTGGCCTCTCCTTATTTAATATAATAGGAAAATCAACAAAAAGCCATAACACTTGTTATTTATTTTGGGAAGAACTGGATGAAATTTCCAGACACAGTTCCTAGTGAAAAAAAATGCATCTTGCTAAATTTCAGGGAAATAGATGGAAGTGATCTCGTGCTAGGCATGTTTATATTTTTATGTGTTCCATTTAAAAAAGAGCAAAATTACATGAAATGTCTTTGCAAGATGGCTTTTTTTCATCAGATTCTTTCCCTACCCCATAGTTTGTTTGCTGTGTTCTTTGTTGTGTGCATTGTCTGACCATCTTTTGTGTGTTTTATGACACACACACAGAGAGAGAGAGAGAGAGAGAGAGAGAGAGAGAGAGAGAGAGAGAGA
>NW_025335409.1:4305226-4368841 GCF_004798865.1 Varanus komodoensis
AGAGAGAGAGAGAGAGAGAGAGAGAGAGAGAGAGAGAGAGAGAGAGACTTGTGCTTCTACAAAGCATAAAATCTAGAAAAGCCATCAGGGTCCTCTTCCTTCTCTATTTTTTTACAGATACTTAGCTACCTGGAGTTCCTGACCTCTAGTCATAAATTTTACCCACAAGATGCCATGCAATTCCTCTGCTAGAAGCCAGAGAAAAAGTGCTGGGAGAATTACATCAAGTTATGGACACTCAATGGACATTCCTGACTGAGGAGTTGGTAATTACTCCCCATGGAGCATGAAGTTATGGGTCAGAAGCATCCTACCAGCTAGAGGTGACTCTCAAGGCATTCCTGCACTGCACGACTGCAATGGCTGCCACACATAGACACAAAAGGTACTGAAAACTCTGGGATGGTTTCTTAGGAACATCAGAAGTCCTTATTCTAAGTCAAACCACAGGTCCATCTAGTCCAATATGGTAGACACTGACAGGCAGCAGCAATCTAGGGTCTCAGGTAGGAGCTTTCCCTACCTATTCGTAGGTCTCACTTGGGAACTTGTGCATGCAAAGCATGTGCTAGAAGACGATGACTCCAGAAGCCTTCTCAACCCCTTCAAAAAGGTAGAGTGATTGGAAGTAAAAATATTAGGTAGTAAATTTACTCTCTGCTGCCAGTCACAAAACTGTAATCTTATTCTTTCCTCCCTGTCGTCTCCCTGCCTGAACTTTTCATTTTATGGAGAGTCTGGAGAAGGTTCAAAGATGTATTCATTTGGGCTTACACACTGAAAGAGAAAAAAAAAAGGAAAAACCCACCTTCTGAAGTGGGTTTAAAACTTCAGGACAAGCCGCTTTTGTTCAGGTCATTTGTACTAGGCCAAGCTCAGTTCAGCGAGGTCTGAATCTCTGCATCACCTTTCCTTAGAACCCAAACAGCATCCAAAGCAGATGCACTGAAAGCCTTTTTAAAAGCATATTATAATATTTTGAAGTAGTATTATTATCCTCAAATAATCTGCTGGTATTTGCTGTTGACCATCTCTTAGGGTGAGATGATGGCATCTCTCCTTATAATAGCTCTTCCCATGTTGTTTTACGTGAATGTAGAATGGCAAGGCTGAGCCTGATTGTTTTTAAAATATCTTGCCATAAGAAATGAATGCCAATAACAGTACATCCTCAAATATTAATAACCAACAACTTATTTCCTTTATTTTATGTAAGATCTTCAACAACATACACAATGTGCAGGAAAACTTGTTTTCTGGATCCCATATTTATGTTGAATGAAACCAAAGCCATATCTTAAAAAGCGGAAGAAGAAATGAGGAAACAGTAACTGAAGAGGCTGGGGATATGGAAGGGATAAATTCTGACTTACTGTAAAGACTAATCCCAGTTGAATTGTACCCTATCCCAATTTCCTGTTTCATAAAATCCTGGAAGCGATTCTAGGATAGGTGGGGAATCTTCCTAGTTCATTTTCTCAGATGTGTTACATTACTGTGTACTTGCCATTCCATTCTTAGAGATATAACAGAACAGTTAATTGAGATACAGTTGACTGAGATACCAGTTCTGTTCTTCTTAGATTGGTTTGTTTTTGTTCACCAAACCAGATTGCAAACACTAACAGCAAGATGCACAAAAAGTGAAGGCTCTCATCTATCAGTATTCAGAGGGAATATATTTCTTCCAGCTGCAAGTTCCCTAAAGCAAACTCCTTACGATTTTCACAATAAAAGACAATTTGAACTCAACTGTCAGACTCATGCTATGAGGCTAACAGAGGAAAAACAAAATAAAGCAAAATAATAATAGCTTTAAACACAGGTTGCATACAAAAAAATATACACCATGAGGTTAACCAGGATGGAGCATGAAATGTAGCACAACCTTGCTTTGGTTTTGCCTTAGGATGATATGCTATTACAGTGGAAAATGCTGGGTACCTGAACTCAGTGATTTGGCTAATGAATTTCAATGCATACGATCCTCCACCTTCCTAACTATTTGGTCAGCAGAGCAGAGAAGGATCTCTCCTATTTTATTCGATCTTCCTTCATCTTTGTCATATGGTCTCTGTTTTCCATCTACTCCACTTTTGTATTCCTGATCTCACATTTCTACTCTCCACATCATGCGTCATTTTCATTGGTCTCTCTTGCAGGATCTCCAGTTTCCCTCTCTTCCCCCCACACACCTTCTCTCACCTCTCTCTCATTCATGCCTCCGTACCTGTCCCCCTTGCACAGGCCAAATACTTATTCACACTGAGGGATGGTGATTAGACTGAATTAGATCTATCTACCATGTAATGTATTTCTAAGCTACACTTCAGAACTGTTTACAACATTAAAATTCACGCCATTCCTATGGACTAAATGAAACACTAGTCATTGCACAGCCATTATATTAGTTAATTGATTGATTAATTGCAGATAATAGTTTCCTTATTCTGATGAACATGAGCCAGGCATGGCCTGTAGGCTATTAAATATACAAAAGTGACATTTCTCCTTTAGACATTGCTTTATTTATGTATTGAGGTTGCTAGATTCTTTATCCTACCCTGAGTTCCTGGCACCCTGCAAGGTGGCTATGCAAACACACCAAATCAATTTGCAGTGTGCAAAGGGGATCGGCAGTGTTGTGCCTTTGCAGGCAGGAGGCTAGATGACAAATCCCATGCACTGAACAAACTTGAGGGGTTGGATGGCATGTGTCTTTCCCCACCGTGTGCATCCTGCTGGAGCAGAAAGGAGCTTTATATGCACACTGCTGAAATCTGTAATGCTCCTCTAACCAAAATTCCCTATTGTGGGAAGAAGCTCTCTGCACATACATTAATGCATGCAGAGTGCCTTTCCATGCCAGTACAATTTATGGACAGTGAGAGGAATAGCTAGCTAGGGAGTGGACTAGCCTGCGTTGTCTGGAGTAGGAATGGGAAAACAAGTGATGCTCCAGGATTCTCTGAACATCAGCTAGCCATTTATCTCAGCTTGGGTATTTCTATTGAATTTGTGTTTTCTGCTCATTCTGTACAAATTGAACAGCCATCAAGCCAGTCATTTGCAGAACTTTACTCTGTTCACTGTGTGGACTTTCCCCTGCTCAATTTGCACACCTTTGCTAAAGCGAGGCTAACTTTAGTGAAAGTTTACAGGGAAAGTTGGCGCAAATTGCAAAACTTTGTGCAATTCAAGAAAATTGTGCAAAATGAACACAAGCTTATTTGGAATTTACAAAAGTTTTAGGAGACATATGTTTGTGCTCATGTTTGAAGTAGTTAATAAACCATGCAAGAAAAAGTGATTCTTCTATATTTCCTAGTCCTGAGACACCAACATGTGTCCCTACAGTGCATGGTCAGTAATCTGAACCCCTCTAATGTCATCTAGTATCATTTCTTTTTATTTTTAGTGAAAAGCAGCACTGCTTCATTTATTCTAAAATGTTGTGAAGCCATCAAATCCAGTCAATAGCATTCACTGCAATTGTCCTTTCCAATATGTGTGACTTTCATACTTGCCCATCTTTCCTTCTACCAGTTAGTGCTATACCATGTTAGCAATTTGCAGTGCTGGGGACTTGAGTTGAACACAACAGAGTCTAATTCTTTCCCAAAGGCTGGTCATTGATGAACAAGATCTGAAGTTGATTTGACAGGAGTCGTGCCAGGCCCTCTGTGCAATAGAATTAGGGATGCTGCATAACACTCTTATCAATGTGCAAGCATGGATTGTATTGAAACAAATCATCCAAATTACAGTATCTTCAGCTGTCTTGAAATGTATTGACCCCTCTGTACATTTGGAAGTTGCTGAATATGCCTATTTAGTGATTGATACGTGTACACAGATAGAAGATAGCTGGATAGCTGGATGGATAGATGGATGGCTGCATGCATGCATGCATGGATGAATGGATGTATGTATGTAGTAACTAAGAGTAACTAGTACATCATTTCATTGTGGGCTGAGACTCTATGACTGGCCCAAGTCACCCAATGAGCTTCATGGCCAGCTAAAGCCTAGAAACTATATATCACAGGTTTCCAGTCCAGCATTCTGATCACCACCCCATGCTGGCTTTTAAAATGTATGCATGTGATATCAGTTGCATCCTGACAATGCAGCAAGCCAAAAGAATTCTGGAAAATACACCCTACATGGGAAAAAATAGAAAATATATCCTCCTGGCAATAAGTTATGGTTATGTAGGTGGTAAGCTGAGAAAGAATCTTTTCAAGGACAGGAGCTCCTTTGTGGAATTTTCTCCTCAGAAGGTCCACTGTGTTCCAACATTGCTCTCTTTTCAGGCTTTTCTCCACTTATTTAAACCACTTATTTAGGAGTAAGTCCTGCTTAAGGGTAATTATGTCCTACTTGGCATTACTAGAATGATACTGTTGATGTTTCTCTCTGTGTATAGATGTTTAGAGGATGCATTTACTTATTTATTTTCTCTTGTGTTTTTGAACTACCATGGAAACTCTGCTGAAGGATGAGCAAATCTTTTAAAACAAAAAAAAGACAGTCGTGCCACCTTCATAACTGGTAAAATCAGCTAAACTTTGCCTGACTATCTACATCTAATATCTAATTGTGTGATCATATTACCACCAAACTCCTTCATGGATCACTGCCTTGTTGTGGCAAAGGTACTTGCGTAGCTCAATGAAGCTATGAGCTATGCCATGCAGGGCCACCCAAGATGGACAGGTCATAGCAGAGCACTCTGACAAAACGTGATCCACTGGAGAAGGAAATGGAAACCCATTCCAGTATCTTTGCCAAGAAAACCCAAAGGACAGTACCAAAAGGCAAAAAGGTATGATGCCAGAAGATGAGCCTCTCAGGTAGGAAGGTGTCCAATATGCTACTGGGGAAGAGCAGAGGGCTAGTACTAGTAGCGTCAGAAAGAATGAAGCAACTGGGTCAAAGCCGAAAGGACACTCAGTTGCAGATGCATCTGGTGGTGAAAGGAGAGTCTGATGCAGTAAAGATCTATACTCCATAGGAACCTGGAATGTAAGATCCATGAATCAAGGCAAGCTGGATGTGGTCAAACAAGAGATGACAAGACTGAACATCGACATCTTAGGAATCAGTGAACTAAAATGGACAGGAATGGGTGAATTTAATTCAGATGACCATCAGGTATACTAGTGCAGGCAAGATTCCCTCAGAAGAAATGCAGTAGCCTTCCTAGTCAATAAAAGAGTAGGAAAAGCAGTACTGGGATACAATCTCCAAAATGACAGAATGATCTCAGTTCGAATCCAAGACAAACCATTCAACATCACAGTAGTCTAAGTCTATGTCCCAATCACTGGTGCTGAAGAGGCTGAAGCTGACTGGTTCTATGAAGGCCTACAACACCTTCTAGAATTAACTCCAAAAAATGATGTCTTTATCATCATGGGGGATTGGAATTCTAAAGTAGGAAGCCAAAAGATAACTGGAATAACAGGCAGGTTTGGCCTTGGAGTACAAAATGAAGCAGGGCACAAGCTGGTAGAATTCTGTCAAGAGAATACGATGGTCATAGCAAACACTCTTTTCCAACAACCTAAGAGATGACTCTACACAAGGACATCACCAGATGTTCAATACAAAAATCAGATTGTGTTCTGCAGCCAAAGATGGAGAAGCTCTATACAGTCAGTAAAAACTAGACCAGGAGCTGACTGTGGCTCAGATCATGAGCTTCTGGTTGCAAAATTTAGGCTTAAATTGAAGAAAGTAGGGAAAAGCACTAGGCCACTCAGGTGTGACCTAAATCATATCCCTGATGAATATATAGTAGAGGTGACAAATAGATTTAAGGAATTACATCAGATAGACAGAGTGCCTGAAGAACTATGGTCGGAGGTCCGCAACATAGTACAAGAGGTAGCAACTAGAACCATCCCAAGAAAAAGAAATGCAAGAAAGCAAAATGGCTGTCTGAGGAAGCTTTACAAATAGCTGAGGAAAGAAGGGAAGCAAAAGGCAAGGGAGAAAGAGAAAGACACACCCAATGAAAGCAGAATTCCAGAGATTAGCCAGAAGAGATAAGAATGCCTTCTTAATGCCTTCTTCTTCTTAAATGAACAGTGCAAAGAAAAAGAAGAAAACAATAGAATCGGGAGGGCCAGGGAACTCTTCAAGAAAATTGGTGATACGAAGGGAACGTTTCATGCAAAGATTGGTGTGATAAAGGACCAAAATGCAGGGACCTAACAGAGGCAGAAGAGATTAAGAAGAGGTGGCAAGATTACACAGAAGAACTATACAAGAAAGAGCTTAATGTCCCTGATAACTACGATGGGGTGGTCACTGACCTTGAGCCAGACATTCTGAAATGTGAAGTCAAATGGGCATTAGGAAGTATGAGTAACAACAAAGCTAGTGGAGGTGACAGTATTCCAGCTGAGCTATTCAAAATCTTAAAAGACAATGCAGTAAAAGTGCTACACTCAATATGCCAGGAAATTTGGAAAACTCAACAGTGGCCACAGGATTGGAAAAGGTCAGTTTACATTCCGATCCCAAAAAAGGGCAATGCCAAAGAATGTTCAGACTACCACACCATTGCACTCATTTCACATGCTAGCAGTGATGCTTAAAATTCTACAAGCTAGGCTCCAGCAATATGTGGACCGCGAACTACCAGAAGTACAGGCAGGATTTCGAAGAGGCAGAGGAACTAGAGATCAAATTGCCAACATATGCTGTATCATGGAGAAAGTTAGGGAGTTCCAGAAAAACATCTACTTCTGCTTCATTGACTATGCTAAAGCCTTTGAGTATGTGGATCACAGCAAATTGTGACAAGTTCTTAAAGAGATGGGAGTACCAGATCATCTTATTTGTCTCTTGAGAAACCTATATGTGGGTCAAGAAGCAACGGTGAGAACAGGACACAGAACCACTGATTGGTTCAAAATTGAGAAAGGAGTTAGGCAAGGCTGTATACTGTCACCCTGCCTATTTAACTTATATGCAGAGCATATCATGAGAAAGGCGGGGCTAGATGAATCACCAGTTGGAATTAAGATTGCTGGGAGAAATATCAACAACCTCAGATATGCAGATGATACCACTCTAATGGCAGAAAGTGAAGAGGAACTAAAGAGCCTCTTGATGCGGGTGAAGGAAGAGAGTGCAAATGTTGGCTTGAAACTCAACATTAAGAAAACTAAGATCATGGCATCTGGTCCTCTCATTTCCTGGCAGATAGATGGGGAAGAAATGGCGGTAGTGACAGATTTTATTTTCCTGGGCTCCAAGATCACCGCAGATGGGGACTGCACCCAAGAAATTAAAAGATGCTTGCTCCCGGGGGGGAAACTATGACAAATCTAGACACCATACGAAAAAGCAGAGACATCACCCTGCCAACAAAAGTCCGTATAGTCAAGGCTATGGTTTTCCCCGTTGCAATGTATGACTGTGAAAGCTGGACCATAAGGAAGACTGAGTGCCGAAGAATTGAGGCCTTGGAATTGTGGTGCTGGAGGAGACTCCTGTGAGTCCCTTGGACCTCAAGGTGATCAAACCGATCAGTCGTAGAGGAGATCAACCCTGACTGCTCTTTAGAAGGCCAGATACTAAAGATGAAACTCAAATACTTTGGCCACGTAATGAGAAGGAAGGACTCTCTGGAGAAGAGCCTAATGCTGGGAACAATAGATGGCAAAAGAAGGAGATGGCACAGAATGATGTGGCTAGATAGAGTCACTGAAGCAGTTGGTGTGAGCTTAAATGGACTCCAGGGGATGGTGGAGGAAAGGAAGGCAACATTCAATAGAATGTTGTCTATTGAGTCACGATGGGTTGGACACGACTTCATGACTAACAACAACAATTACCACAAAGACAAAACAACCTTTTTTTTTCAGAGCGTCCCAGATATTTAACAATTGTAGGTTTAAGTGGTTATGATATTCTTTAACTAAATAGCAGTTTGAAAGCAATGCATTTCCTGTTAGAAATAATGTATTTCTACCAAAGGTTGTACATCTATTTTCTGTCTCCTAGTACACACACTGAATTTGAAATGTAAGAATTTCTTGGAAGATACACAAACAAAGCTTCTACAAAGTTAGCAATTTTAGCTTCGTTAAAAACCAATTCCCTTTTGTCATTAAGCATTTATTTCCTGTTTTATATCAAATGCATAATTTATTGTGTATGAACAAGTTTTGGGTGATGATAAATTGTCTTTCTGTATATCATCTCTTGCAACAGCCAAGAAATATTTTGGCCATTTGCAAGATATATTTAAATTAAAAATAAACCAAACATATCTTTATTATTTATATACATGAGATTTGTTATTTGATTCATCTCTATCTCTTTTGTTCTCTCTATGTGTCTAAATTGGCTCTACTGTCTAGCTTATACTGGAGTAGGTCCAAGTGTATGGTATATCACTTGAATAAAAAAAATTGCTCCGTCTTAGTTGGGAACTCCATCATATTCCATTGCATTTGTTTCCTTTATGTTCTACATGTTCATTCCATTCCTCTGCAGCAAGGAACTTGTCAATGCTTCCTTGCTGAACCCATTACAGTGAACAGTTATTAATGGCTGCACAATATTTATTTATTTATTTAGAGAATTTCTATGCCGCCCCATTCGCCGAAGCCTCGGGGCGGCTCACAAAACGTCAATTAAAATAGAATACACTAAAAATATAAAACAAATGAACAATATACACTCTGTTATGCTAAATCTTATATAGTACATTAAAAGAAAACATTAGCTGTGCTATGCAATTGTTAGGCTATTGTTATATGAACCATAACCAAGCTAGTGCCATCTCTGTGATTGCTGATCTGGGTTTGGGGACAAGGTTCTGTACATGTGGTTTCTCTAATATGATTACAGCCCAGTAGTATGCATGTCTACAGAGGAGGAAGTGTTACAACATTCACTAGGGCCTGCTCCTATACTAGCATCCATACAGTTGTAGCCATAAAATGCCATGCAAATAGCTCCAGTCCCTTGAAAGGCCTTACTCTGCAGTTTGCTAGAGGTGCTAGGTAGCCAGAAGAGTCTACATCAGGTGCATGGCCTGAATCTGGCCCATCTGAACTGCCAATTTGATACCCCCTGTATGTTTGTATGGCTGGGCACCCACACCTTGAATTGTTCCCCGTCCCACCCAAATACCTCTGAAAGCCCAGTGTACATGAAGCTAGACCAAGTGAATATTGTTGGAGGTAATGTGGTCTGAAGAGCAATCCAGCTGTGGCATTTTGCAGCAGCTGTGCTTTCTGGATACTATTCAAAGGCAGCACCACAGAACATGCATGACAAAGATGTAGCACAAGTCTCTTCTTTTGAAATGTTCTCTTAGCTGGACCTTTTCAGAATTCTTTGGCCTATGATGGACTTGTGATAATGTGAAAAAGTATTGGATTAAAATACATAAATGGCTTGAAGAAATGTTACAAAAATCCTTAGCTTTTAAACCTGAAGTTTTTTTACTAGGCATCATACCAGAGGATATTAGTAAACAAGAAATGTATTTGATTTTACATGTAATCACTGCAGCGAGGATTGCATTTGCTCAACACTGGAAAAGTGAGGAACTACCCACAGATGAACTGATTCTAAAAAAGATTCTGGACTGTGCAGAAATGGATAGATTGACTTTATCACTGAAGGAGAAAGAAGATACTAACTTCTATCAAACTTGGGACTCTTTTTATTATCAGCTAGAGAAACGGGACTTGGCTTAGATTTAAATGTTTCTTAATTATTATAAATGGAAAAAGAAGGGTGTGGGGGCTGACCCAGTGGGCTCGATGTTTTTGATGGTTGTTGTTTGTTGTTTTCTTTTTATTTGTTGTTGTTGTCTTTAGGATTATAATTTCAAATAAAACTTATTTAAAAAGAAATTCTTTGGACTGTGATCATCAAAACACAGATGAATGTGTCTTGCCTTTACAGGAAATAGTTGGACTTTTAAACTGACCTTTGACAGAATTTTGTTTCACAAATGGAACAGTGGGCTTCGCACAATGCTCACATACAAAGAGTATTTGCATTCCCACTTCCCTGCATGTTTGCAAAAGCTTCTCATGAAGACCAAGGGACCCACCTGAAAGTGATAGGCTGTTTGGCATTAGGAAGAGGAATCTGGAAAAAGCACCCAACCTTTGTAGTTGATCTGTAGTTGCTTCTGGACTACAGCATGCATCATGGGTTTCGGAATCTCATGGCTGATGCCAAACATCCATCCCCACTAACAGGTGGGCAAGAGAATGAATGAGTGACTGAATTTTGGTCTTAGCTAAGTATGGATGGGTTATCCAGTGATTTTTGTGTTTGCCCAAATTTCCCCCAAATTTCAGCTCCATTTGTGTTTTTGAGCTCTCGCTTGATTCGAGTGCAAAAAGTCTGCATCTCAAATGAGAAATGTTCTTTTTATTATTTATTTATTTATTATTAACATTTTAAACTAAAATGTCACATATCAATCATCACACACATCAAATTTACTGGGTCAGCCCCCTACAACATGTCTTTTTAACATTCTATGAAGATACTATAATCCTTTTATAAAAACATGAAAACATCTTTAGATCAAAACCAAGTCCCGTTTCTCCAGCCAAATAAAAATGTAATTCCAAATTTGATAGAAGTCACTATCTTCCTTCTTCCATCTTCTTTATTGGTAAAATCAATCCCATCTTTTCTTGCAAAGTCCTGCTTCTCTTGACCATTATTTAAGGGAAGCTTCTCCAGGTTGGGTGAAATATCTTCTATCTTCTTTCTTCTTCAGTGATAAATTTTCGTCTAAACATTTCTGAACAATTCAAAATCTATTCATTTTTCTAATAAAAAATAACTTCCTCACTACCACGATTACTAGTAACTTCAAAAGGATCTATTTGACATCTCAAAGGGCATCCTAACTACTCTGCTTAGTGATAACTTTAAGCCAATTTTCTTTAAACTCACTAATATTTCATCTGACTTAAACTCCATTTAATCAAATATAATTAACTCCATACAGTATCACATATAAACTTACCAACCCATATAAATCATTCATTATTTTTTAAATAGTAAGTTCTCCTATTTTCAATTTCAAATATAATCAAAGATATCCATTTAGCAATGTTTCATTAAGCTAAGTTAAGTTTTCACCAACCACATTAAATTAGCCTTTCTGTATCTCATGTGCACATACCAACCTATTTAAATCATCCCTTTTTAAGATGAAAAGAGGAACAAAGAGAAAGAAAGAGAAAAATCTTTACAATTACAAATAACATCAAAAGCATCCATTTATCATCTCTAAAAATGGCTTAACAACTCTATTTGTTGACTATTAATACCTATAATGAATTCTCTTATTTTCAAATACAGATAAAATCAAAAACATCCACTTAGCATCTTTAAAAGCATCATTAATTTATCTATTTGGTGATAACTAATACCTATTGTATCTTTTAGCCAAAATTTCTTTAAACTAAGTTACTAATGCTTCACCAAAAACAGTGGTTTAGCTTTTCTATGTTACATATGAGCATGCCAACCTCTATGCGTCGCCCCTTTTTGAAATAACAAGAAAGAAGGTTCCAAATGAGAAATGTTCTGTATGCATCTTTCAAAGGTGAATGTCCATCCCCTGAAGTGTGAAAATGCATGTTTTTTTCAAAGTGCACATTTTCCAAACACAATTCCCCACCACCACCTCCACCAAGTGCTCCTGTTGAGTTTCACAGCTGAGATTGAGAACAAGCCATGGTGACATGATTTGTGAACAGAAATGAATTCTAGTACATCCCGTTACCCAATCAGAGTAGAAGAGTCTTCCAATAACTTCAGTGCAGCCCATGGGCAGATGTAATATGTGCAGAAATGTATCCTTCCTTTTAAAGTTTCCTCATACATTCTGTTCCAGCCTCCCTTATTTACCTGCAATGCTAGTCGGTAGGTGCCACTTGGGCCCAGTGGGATTTACTTCTGAATCGAGATTATAGCTAGCATTCTGTGAACAGTATCCGCTTATTACAAGGTTTACATATAAAGGATAATGTGATATATTTTATCCTACTTACTCTTTTTTCTTCTAAAGTTCACTGTTGAGTCTCATATTAACTACAGGATTACGAAACTTAATCACTGTGGCAATGCATCCAGTCTTTTTTTTTTTTTTGTTTTGTTTTGTTTACATGCATTGTTAGCCCAGTTTGAAAACCAACTATGTAGATTTCATTCATATAAATGGAAAACATAATGGCAGCAAATCCATAACTGTTCCTTCTGTGGTTTCATTTGCGTTGGGTTATCAAAAAACTGCTTTCGCATCACTATGTTGCATTAAGCCACCATGACATGTGGATTAAAAATGAATAGCTACCAAATGCCAGGATTTTCACTTTGAACAGAATTAAATGGAAAGCTATGATCTAAGCCTTTTCCCACCATGCCTTAATATAAAACCTAAATATACAATAAACTATTTTGACATAAGACCAGAAAGCAGGAAATAAAACACAGAAAAGCTTAAACTAGATGCTTATTATTTTACTGACAATGATGCTTATTTATTTATTTGTTTATTGAATATATTTCTTAGCTGCCTTCCAAGGCTGCATTCTTTCCAAGGCACCTTACAACATAAAACATACTGTCCCATTTCAATAAAACAAATTCATAATATCATAAATCGGTATTAAATAGACTCAACAATAAAGCATTTAAAACAAGTGAGAGGCAAAAAATTAATTATCTAAACCTAGAGCACTGTCAAAACTACAAAATACAGCTTGTGAGTTTATGGGGAAAAGAGCTTGATACCTAAATAAATGCTTAAAGAAACCCAAACAAGTGCTTTGACTTCGGCAATATTCAGGTGGTGCAAACATCACATAGAAAATACCTAAGCTGAGAAAAAAAAAATGCCCTCCCAAAATTCTCTTGCTTACTTTTGACCTCTGTTTGGAACGGGATATTTGTCAAATTTCCCTACGCTAGGGGCTGAATACGGGAGTAGGACAACAAGAAAATTCAAAGGCACAGGGTGGTATTTAGTGATATATGGTACTTGAATAAGGCCTATTAAAATAAAAGCCTGCTCTCTTGTTGCTCCTTTACCTGTTTTTGTTTTCAAGTATTTGGTACTCTAAGGGGTGGGGTGGGGTGGGGCAATATCAGTTTGGCATGGAGGATATACAACAAAAAAAATGGCTTCCAGAAAAATGGTTAGGCACTTCTCTCTCCACCCCACCATTTCCTGTTCAAAATGGTACCACCCCACAGCCATTCCCCACTTCATTCCCTTGCTGAGACTTGATTTGAATATAATATTCAAATAAAGACCCCTAAATAAAACAATCATAGGGCTAGATCAATAGATGCATCTCACATATGGATGTTACATGTCTTTTGGTAATCTGGTAAGATGGATTTATGGAAGCCATCCTGACTCTGTAGTTGAATAACCGTGTGCATGCCGCCAGGAATTCCATGATGGACATAGGACCTGAACTCAAGTGGAGAACCTATACATCTATTCCATCCCAAGAATAGCACTTTTTTAATCCACACTCCTCAGGACCTTGAAAATGAGGAAGCAAGGGTGCTAGGATACCTTGCTAATGCAAAATAAAACAATTCAAGCCTAAACAGGGCATCTTATGGCCATTTCCCTTAGTTGGCTTGTGATGTTTATCTCTACAAAATCCTGGTTGTTCCTCTACATCCATAACTTTGATGTCAGAGAAGGGGTAAAAGATCCCACCGAAAGACCATTCCACCCTCCAGTGGATGCTACACAACATGGTGGCAAGCTACTCTGAAAATACTGTATACTACAAAAGGAAAACAGAAGTCATGTTGAATTCCTGCCACTCAAAAGGCTTCTGCCATCCTTCTGGCCAATCATACTCTGCTAGCAAACATAGGATCCAATTCCCCTTCCACACAGGATCTTCACCACTATTTCACTGCCTATTCTCACTAATACCACCTAATTATTCAAAGCTCTCTCTATGGCCATGAAACTGATATCACAGATGATCCAGGGTTGAAGCCCCATAAAGAAAGATTGAAAGAACTGGGCATGTTCAGCCTTGAGAAGAGAAGAATGAGGAGTGATATGCTAGCACTCTGCAGGTGCCCCAAAGGCTAGGCACCAGGAAAAAAATTCCACACTGTTAGAGCAGTACAACAATGGAACCAATTACCTAGGGAGGTTGTGGGGTCTCCCACACTAGAGGCATTCCAGATCTAACTAGACAGACATCTGATTGGGATGATATAAACTGATGTCTTGAACTAACAGGGAGTTGAATCTGATGGCCTTCCTGGCCCCTTCCAACTCTACTATTCAGTGATCCTGTGACTGCAGTCCTATGCTCACTTATCTGGGAGTAGCTCCCATTGCTTCAGGTGGGCATGTACAGGGTTGCATCATGAGAAAAGAGTAAGCAATTCTGTACATGCAATTACAGCTAATACCATCTGCAGGACAGACATCAGTATTTGGTCTGTTGTCTTAAGTGTTGCTATACCATCTGTGTGTATCAACTGACATTGCTGAAATGCAGGAATTGATTTATACAGCCTCAATTCTCACCTCAAGTCTCCCAAGACCTCAGGCCAGGCACTGAAATCTCATGGGTTTTCAGATAATTAGGCTTGAAGCCTTGCAAATTATTTTGGATACATATTTAAAAGCCAGAGAAAGCTTCATTCCCTCAGCCCCATTTATCCACTAACACAGAATAAATCTGACTTTACAAAATGCAGCATCATAAGGTCTCTTTTTAAAACCTTCCTATCAAAGATAGCCCTGATCAAGCTCTGCTACAAAACCATGTAGTTTTCAACTGGACCAAGATTTACTTCAGGGACTGGTTACAGAAAATTCTACTACTTTACCTGCAAAACAGAAATTTTAAGATTTGGTATATGACTGCACTTCCAATGGCCAACCTATTATACAATTATTTTATTTAATTGCAGTGTACAAATATTCTTAATAAATAACATGTTGAATATTTGTTGAGCATCTGGCAAGGTATGTTGCAAGTAAAAGATGTTAAAGTGAATTGTTAATGAGAAAATTGAATTTAGGAATATCCAGAAAAAAAGTACCAACAAGTATTCTTACTAATAATCTGAATTGATTTAGGTAATGCTATTATGATACCATGTCCCCCCTCAATCTTCTCTTCTCAAGGCTGAACATGGCCAGTTCCCTCAGTCTCTCCTCATAGGGCAGTGTTTCCAAAGCCTGGATCATTTTTGTTGCCCTCTGCTGGACCCTTTCTAATTTACCTGCATCTTTCTTAAATATAGGTGCCCAGAAATGAACACAGTATTCCAGGTGAAGTCTGAGTAGCTTGTAAGTTACCTCAGGCTCCTTGCAAGGCATAGAAAGGTAGGGTATAAATGCAATATAATAATAACAACAACAATAAAAACAGAGCTTAGTCTTCACTTCTTAGCAGATCAACAGGGAGTCAAGATAGCAGAGTTGCAATCACCGAATCGCTGTCACCCAGCTTCCTTGGAGTGAACATAAGCGCAGAGCATAAGTGCATTGTTGGCAACAGAGCCCTGACAAGACAAGCACAGAGACTGTTCGCATATGAAAGGGCAAGTCACAGTCCTTCACCATCTACTGAGACTGGCCCAGGTGCTTTACCTTGGGGAAAATAAAAGGTGCGTATTTTGGAGGCCAGGTTGCTTGCAGAAAGGGCTGCACACAGCAGCAACATCTGAATTTGGGGCAAGACCCTGTATGAGTGCACGGCTTACTCTGCCCTGCTGGAGTGTGTCTGGAACTCCTTGGGTTTAAATTCTTATTTTTGGAATCAGGGGCTTTTTGCTTGTTGGCATTCAAAAACCACTGTGCTTTCCAGCACCTATAGACACACACCTTTACTCTGGCATATTCAGCTTTCATAGGCAAGAGACCTCTGCACAGAAAGTCCTTTTGAAAGAAGTTTTTCATGGAATTGAAGATAATGGCACTTTCGGAAGTCATGGTACAGGAACCTCTGTTGCATCTGATATCCTGGATTAGTGGCTTTTCCCCTGCTGCTGCCTCTTTTGCATCTTTCTGCCTGAGGGTTGTTTCTTTTTCCCCCTGAAATCAAATGCCCTCTTCTCCCCTCTTCAAGCATTCTTTTTAACAAATAAAGGTGTCTTTCAGGGACAGGATCATTTAAAGACACACACACACACACACACACACACACACACACACACGTCAGAGCCTGGGGCAGACACCTCAAAGTGCTGATCATTAAAAAAGCAGCAAATGATTCAAACTTAATTTGTTAATTATCATTATATTCTCACTGCTAGGGAGGAGAAGTGCATGTAGAGTTTTTTGCCGTGGGCCAAAACAATTGGACTGGCTGTGAGTCCTACCATGCATCTTGACTGGAGGTGGATTGGGACAGAGTTGTTCTGCCTTGGGCAATAAAATGTTTTTTGCCCAGCCCCAGACATGTCTGTGGAGACCTGTGGGATGAGAAAAGACATCTGAGATATTACTAGAAATTATATGGAGAAGAACAAAATAGGGAATGGGGGAGAGAGAAACCTGTGGATGGAGACACACATTCAGGATTCCTTTTAAGAGTTACTGTGTAAGTTCTAAACAAGTTGACTCAGAAGTAACTCAAAGTGAGTTCAAAGGGATTTATATTTAGAATTGGAGCCTAACTCCTTAGGAAATGTTTGCAGAGTTGCAACTTGCCTTATCTGAGAATTGATAACTTCGAAAACCAAAAGCAAACATAGCCGCACTGGTCCATGAGTAACTCTTATGGTACCAAATGCACCTATGCATTTTGGTACTTTAGGAGTGGCATGATGATGGAGTTGCTAGACTTTTAACATTTTCAGTAGATTTAAGATTTGCAGGAAGCAGAAGCCAAGAAGTTAAAATAAAAAGTGTTCGAAGCTCCCAGATACTAGCACAATAATGTACTGAAATAAAATGAGGGACAACCTTTGCTGGCATCTCAGTAGGTCCAGTAAACAGGAACAGAAAATCCATGTCTTCCTCTCTTTCCTCTACAGTTGGACTTGTTGAGGATATGGAAGAGGAGTAAGTATTTCCTCAGAAGTAAATCTTGTTGGTGGCTGCTCCGTAGTTGTTGTGCAAGTTTGCAGCCTAGGAACATGTTTTATCATCTTTTCCAATGCATTCCCACTTTCTCCTCTGTCAAGGTGCCATGTTCAGCCTACAAATAATCAGTAACTGTTCAAGCTGTCATTCAGCACCTTGCAGGTCCCATGCCTGCCATCCTCCCGATCTGAATTTGCACCTGAGAGGTCAAGGAAATGAGAGGATGCTAAGTCAATGTTTTAAGCAAGCACAATTTGGAACATTGCACAATTCTGTCCCGAAAGTAAGCCAGAATCACCTTCTATAAAAATTTAATTGTACTGGTTCTAATTATGTGCATATATTTAAATATGTAAATTAGAAAATGTAGGTTTGTGCAATTTTTTTGTCCTGTGAGACTCATGTCTAGGTCCTTTCAGCACCTAGCATCACCCTTGTCAGTACTCATATTAACTTCTGTCTTTTTCACCTGAGATATACATAATTATTTGGAAATGAATATATTTTCAGTGCCTGTTTTAGTTTGAAATAATTAGGATTCTTTCATAAGTTGAACAAGAGATTCTCAAGTGCACTTCAAAGGACAGAAGGAAATAATGTAAATACAAAATGAATTATTCATTGGGCAATTAAATACAAAGAGAGAAATAAATGTGGCTAATTGGCAGGTGAGGCCCAAACATTGTGCACAATAACTGTGGCAAGTGAAGGTAACCAAGTCCGATGTCTCCTACTTCTGCTCAAGAAAGCCCTGGATGGAACTGCACAAGCTCTCATGACCTTCACTGTGAGGAATCAGTGAAACTATTAGAGTCCAGTTGATTACCACTAGGTGATATACTGGTTGTTTGTTGTAAGTATATGATTACAGCACTCAGGGCACCATAATTGGGTTATTTCATTTCATCTTTACACCTTTACAAGGTTGTTTAGGCTTAGCGTTAGTGCCTTGCAGTGAGGAATCAGAAATGCAGGGATTTTTCTCAATCTTCTGGATGACTCCCTTCCCAGTTCTTGTCTTGGTCTGGGCTGCAGAACTACCATTAACTACTAACAACTACTAACTTAAATAAGGCCACTAGGAGACTATACTTCCATAGAAATAAAACCAAATGTTTATGGATGGACTGAAACTTCTCATCTTGGATGAAAGCATTAGGTAGACTGAGTTCTAAAGAACAAAGGCATCAGGTTTTAATTAATATGTAAAATGCACTAGAAGAAAAGACAGCACAAAAAGATGAAAACACCTATAGATTGCAAAAAAGCCCTAAACATAAACGTCCAATCTTCCTAGCCAACCTATACAGTGAGGTTATTTACCCATGAGGGTCCTTAACTTACTACGTTGAAAAAAGTCTTCTTTATCCCAGTTCCAAAATGGAGTCTAGGTAAAGGAACTACATATCTTTTTAGAACAACAAAGCCTGAGCAGCCAACTTGTGCTGGTGCACATACACCTGGTAAAAAGGAAACTCCATTTTCTCAGCTTTTTCTTTCATTAGACAGAAGCAGCTTCCTAAAGTAAGACAAGAAAAACTCAACTTTGGCTGGGTTGGTCAATCAAAGATTGACTGTGGTTGGTTCAAGACCAGCTTGTCTCAACTGCAGAATGCACATTTTCATGCTCACATGGGGAAGTGGTATATGGCAAGCCAAACCATAATCTGAATATGTGCACGACAGAGTCTTGTCAACCAGAAATTGAAACTACACATGCACACACACGCCTGACAAAATGTAAAATTGTGTGGGCATGCATGGGTGTGCATGCACAGTCTCAATTCTGGTTTGCTAGAAGGGAGGAGTTGTCTGCTACTAGGAGACAAAGTCTGATTTATAAAGGGAATGACACACACAGCATGTCCTCACACGCAGGCAGCTGAAAAACTTGGTTTCCTTGCTTTGGAAATATGATGCCTATACACTTCAAGCCATGTTTCAGTATGTTTGCCCATGGACATTCAGAAAGTTTCACTGGGGAGCAGGAACTGAACCCCAACCCAGGTATTGTAGACCAACTTGGTGGCCTTCAGAGGTATTTGAACTGCAACCCCAGAATTCCCATCCAGAAATGCCATTGACTGGGAATTCTGGGGGTTGTAGTCCAAATGCATGTGGAAAGGTTGGGGAAGGCTGTTGTAATGCATGTATGTGAGGAGAAAAGCACTGGCTTTGGGCATGCTCTGATGACCTCATGGTTGCTTTCTCCTCCATTCTATTATCCTATTGTTATCTTAAGTGTACCAATGAAATAGAACTCCCTGTTCATCAAGCATCTTGGGCAAGCCTGAAACCACCTTTGGTAGAATGACTCGCACAATGAAGAATTGCACAGAGGCAACAGTCAGTATAAGAGTCAAAATGGATAATGATACTTAAAGATTATGTAGACTTTAAAATAAAAGCACAAACACATTAGGTAGATCGGAAGCTGCACTAAGCCAAGTCAGACCATTGAACTAGAAAGCTCATTATCATCTGCATTGATCCAGTTCACAGCTCATGACTGCCCAGAGTTACAACACACAAACAACTTGGCAGCCATGATTGAGCAGCAATGAGAAAAGTGTTGGCTCCTTGGCACCCTACTGCTCTGGTTTCCTATTTGTGAAATGTGATGTCTAAATGTGAAACTCTGGGTTGTGAGGGCACAGGCAACACAGAATTCCATATCTGATATCCTGATACACAACTCTGGGTTGTTTAGCTCCTCCCACTGGCAGTAAGAACAATTGGGCAGCCAGGGGCTAGCATGCTTACCAATGCCTGCCCATTAATGTCTACCCAGAGTGTTCAAAATGCTTAGGTAGTCAGAAAATGTGAAATAGGATCTGTAACTTCTCAGCCTTGCCTAGATATGTCATGAACTGAACTTAAGATCACCGGGATATATTTTCATATACCTAGGAACCTAGATCTATATATCCCCCCTAAAATTCATTGCTGTGGGTTCAAAGCATGCTCTCTCTCTGAAATCATGTCATAAACTTCTAAATGACAAGAAGGATTCATTTCATATGTTTAGCAACAGCCTGAAATGGTGATAAGGGAAATGCTCTATCAGGAAACAGCATTGTCAATGCATCTTTTCAAGAAATAAATCTTTTCAACAAAGGCCATTATTCCATCTGTTAATGAAAGTTTCAAAATACACAAACAATAAAGCTGATATTGGTAGGTGACAACTGCAATTAGGATATGGCCATTATATTTGTATAGTCTACATTAAAAAAACAGGCATAGCCCTAAGGCACCAAATCTACATAATATATGTACTACGCACACCAACCATAATTGGATATATTGCTACCAAACAGTATGCTAAAACCCTTGTACGCTTCTTGTAAACTTTGATTGATTGTCTCTATTTAACTTATGCCCTTGTGTATATCTTCTGAGAACTATGCTGAAGTTCTGCAGGATTAAATACATTTGTACTAAGCTCTCAGCTCATCATACTGTCTTTAGAAGAGAAGCCTTATTTTAAATGAAACCATATTATTCTTATTATCTTTTTTGGTAAAATCAGAGATAAGATATGGAGAAAAAAAATCTGTTTAACAATCAAAATGCCATTGGCCACAAAAGCTGACAGTAGCATGCCTCATTATTACCCAAGGCAGCGTACTGTCTATTTATAAGGACAAGTCACTTCAAAATGACTTAACATACTGCTGTTGCAAAGGTAAATCTTTGATAATGGAAGCAATTTAGAAAACATTGCAAAATGTTATTTTGGAGAAAGGACACTGAAGGACACAGAAGGACATTTTTTTTAATGGTGCTTATAAAGAGAAAGCCTATATGAATAATTATAGTTTCTGTTAGAAATGATATCAGGAATGGGCTTTAGATTTTTTTTTAAAAGCTAGAAAACAGTAAAATGTGTTTGTGTGTATGCGTATAATGCATCTTCAAAACAGCTAGACACCCCTGACAACAAGTAGGTTCTAGATCCCAGAAGGACACCATATAATTGAAGCAAATGTCTCATTCATCACCCCATCCCTTACCCTAGGTAACTGTATATCGGAGTGTGGCTTAGTTAAACATTTCAGCTTCTGCCTTCCTCAGGAAGGCAGCTGGGATTTCAAAGGGATGTTGTGAGTCAAGGTGACAGTTTTAAGAACAATCAGGGATGGAATAGTTCTAAAGAGGGCGGCATGTACAAGACAGCTGTGTGTGCAAGTGTATGTTTCAAAAGAACAAGAGTCTGCTTTGTGGTTTTTCAATCATATATAGGGCTGTGTTGTTTCTTTACCAATGTACAGTGAGTGTGTGTACACACATGCATTTACCTAAAGAACACTGAAAATTTTAGAGCTCTGATGGATTTACAAAATTCCCTTTGCCTTGCATGCACTTATTATAATACAGGGAGTTCTTGGCTCCTAAACCAAACATTCAGAAGCATTCTGTATGATGGTCATTCCCAACCCCATGTCTCCCAGTTGTATAGGACCGCAACTCACGTAATCTCCAGCAAGCATTTCTTAGCTGAAGTGGTAGTTGAGCACATCAGGAATGTGTCCGGATAGGGAAGGGTGTTTCTCTTAGGATTAGTCTCAGACCTTTTCTATAAGTGATGCTAAATTAGGTTTTGCATTTCTTTATATGTAACTCATATTTTTTAAAAAAAAACATTCTATTAACTCAGATATTCATAGGAGCAGCAAACACATTCTTCTGATTTCCATACTCCATTAGCATCATTCCCAAGGCAATGACACAAGTGCTCTGCCAAACACAGTCCTTAACTAGTATCATTTGTGGAAGCATCCTCTGCTAAGCCATTTCTAGACACATTTCTGTTGCTATTCTTAAATTTGTGAAAATGAAATAAGGACCATGGATGTAAAAAAAAAAACAAAAACGTTTGTCCTTACTGAATGTTCTAGCAGTGTTGATGCTCCAGGAATATCATGATTCCTTTCCATAGCATTGGTGGAGTCATGGGACTATTTATCACAGAAGAACATTTGTTATTTAGCATACTGAATTGTGCCTTTGTTAGGTGACCCAAGGCAATGCATGCAGGATTTCCAGGTGGACCCCAGTCCACACAATGATCTAGGTGATATGGGTGCATCATGTGCCTTCAAACCATGGCCTGAGACCACATGGAGAGCACCTCGAAGGGTTTCATATCCAGGAGAAAGAGAAGACCACTTTGGCTTTGTTTCCTGGAGACAGGTGAAGCTACATGGAAGGCTCAAGGTACATTTTATTTATCCAAGCTATCCTTCATGTCTTCATGTAAGGTGCTGCTCTGGTAAGTGAAATGCAGGAGAAATCTCCCTCAGAGAAACTTAACACTTAGTTATTTTGGTTCCTAAGATTAAAGAACTTCAAGGGGAACTCCCTGTTACGATAAAAGCAAATTAACTGAGAAGTGTTACTCTGCAATGTATATTAAGTGAGCCACTTAACCATGCCTAAAAGTAGCATTAGACCTGTTTGCTGGTGGTGCCTACACAACAGCCCTGAAAATTTGAGTCATGGGGCAATGAGGTCAATAAGTTGAGTATTGATGGATATTGTATGCATAGTTATGTTATCCATTACACAGTGTATTACGTCTCTTCTTCACATGATCAGAGTGAAAGCAAGAAGGACCTTACCTCCTGAATCTATGTGCACTGATAATTTCATCTTTGTCGGCAAAATGCCTAACATTTGAGGTTAATACATGATGATAGGCTGTGCAGGCAAGGTCTAAAAACCCTGTCAGGATAAACAGCCACTTGACCCAGGGTATGTTATAGTTCTTAACCACCCCTAAAGCAGTACAGAAATATCTAGGAGCAGTCCTTTGTCTTAACATACATTCTTTACCATTATTCAGTGTATTATTTGCTCTTTTCTTCCCAAGTATAACCATAGGATTAATAGACTTTTCTTGACATATGGTATGCTCCACTGAATATCTATTTCCTGCTTTCAGAATACCTTAAGATTTCTAATTATAGTGAGATATTCATGGTACTGCACTAATGATACTTAGAGCAATGTCTGTTTTAAGCCATGAATAGCTCCTTTTTCTCAATAAAAGAAAGCATAAATTGATCAGCTTTTTAAAAAGACTGGGTCATTTTTGCCCTTCTCTCTTTTGAAAAAGGCTGTTTTTTGGTCTATTCTCCTGGAAATTTGGAATAACTGAGCAGTTAAAATTCATGATCTACATTTTGTGTCATTATTATTACATTAGCATGAAATTATGGTCCTAGTTAGTCATAATTATACTCATAATTATTCAATTTATCACTATAGATCCTCCTGGAAGTTTTATTGGAGGAGCTATTAACATTAATAAATTGTTTTTCTTCATATCCATATTATTAATTCACCTCATGTATGATAGGAACGATCAGCCATAAAATTAATACTAAGTCTTTACTCTGTATAGCTGACTTAATAAAGGAGAGTCTGATAACCTTTTGCCATTAGCTTGCTTTGCTGCTTCTCTGCTAAACAGAAACATAGTCATCTATATGAACTTAACTATACAAGATAGTTTTGCTGGAAATATCATGCTCTGAGTTTCTGTGTGTCTAGTTTAGCATAATCAAAATAATATTTTCCAATGATCCAAAATAATGAATGAGTAGATTGGTCCACTCACTTCATACCATCCCTTAATCCTTGCCATTCCTTAACTCTTGGTAAATAGAATGATAGCACACAATCACAGTTTGTGTGTTAGTGCACTAGAACCATTAAGCCAAGGAATCACTTTGTTTTAGCAAAAGTTTTGGGCATATTGAACAAAGCTGATTTGCTGTCATTTATTTTAAAATGCCTGATGTCTGGTGTGTACTGAATTCATTGCTGCCCTGGGCCCAGCATTCAGTTTAATTAACTAAAGACATGTCTTCTAAGGGAAACAATCATTCCTGCAGATCCAAACAGATTTGAATTTCAATGAATCTGACCTGTAAACTGTTCAGAGGACCAGTTTTTCCCCTCCAAGTCATCTGAGTTATTTAGGTTTACTGAGTAGTCTTTCACTTTTATGTGGGATTTGAGCTAATTCACATTAACTAGTATGACTGCCACTAGGTGATTAGTACAAACAGATTAACTTTCTGGTTATCAAGATCCAATTCCATCCATAAGCAGACAACAGAATGAAAACTGTCCAGTAAGCCATGAAAAACAGAAGGAATGGATTACACAAAATCTGTACATTCCTCTCTCTAGATTTCAAATGAACAAATAAACATTATCAATCAAGAAGAAACTAATGAAAACAAAGCAAAGCCAAAATAGATTGTACATTAGACAATTGATTGGTGGCCT
This sequence comes from Varanus komodoensis, assembly GCF_004798865.1. NCBI lineage: Eukaryota > Metazoa > Chordata > Lepidosauria > Squamata > Varanidae > Varanus > Varanus komodoensis. The sequence goes on from NW_025335409.1 coordinate 4,329,624, forward strand.
GTTTGTGCAAAGGTTAATTTTTCCCTAGCATCTCTGAATCTGAAATGAGTGAAATAAAATGTAAACCTCTACTCCAGCAATATTCCTAATATGGTAGCTTTTAAAGCTGTAATTCTTTCTTTCTTTCCTTCCTTCCTTCTTTCTTTTTTCTTTCTCTCTTTTTTTTGGGGGGGGGGCATGAAATTGCTCCAAAATAGAAGACAACTATACATGTCACAAAATGCTGCTATTAATTCTTAATGTGTCACATTGTAAATACATTTTTAAAAATATGTAGGAAACTTCAAACCCCTGATATTCAAAATCTGTGTCATGATCAAAATGGAGTAGGATAGTTTTAAATCTTGGTGCAATTAGCAAAGACCTGTTTCTCTTTTTGAAGTGCCCAATGGAAAATAGGGTTCATGAAATTGGTGGGCACGAAGCTGAAATCTGCCTAACCTGAAGCATCATGGTCCCAATTTGTATTTATTTATTTATTTATTAAAACATGTTTATGCCACCCCATTCGCCGAAGCCTCGGGGTGGCCTACAACAATAAATTAGATTCACATAAATAAAAATTAAAATATATACATTAGAATAAAATAAGCCGCCCTGGCCAGATAAAATTCAATAATATTAACATTTAAAATGCTGCTTAAATAAAAAGGTCTTCGCCTGGCGCCGAAAAACAAATAACGACGGCACCAGGCGGACCTCTCTGGGGAGCGCGTTCCATAACTTAGGCGCCACCGCTGAGAAAGCCCTCCTCCGAGTACCCACCCTCATAATTTCTTTCACGGAGGGCTCCCGAGAAGGTATTGCGAGCACACACAATTTCAAGAAAGTAAGGGAAAATAATAGCCTTGGCTATTCTGAACAAATTAGTAGAACATATAATTTGCCTTTCAAATTGTACTTTTGCAAGTTGATTTTTCACTGATGTTTCACATTCTGGTTCTTCTAACGCACAGCACTAGCACAGTATTTGTACTCTTAATTGTTCCTTTGCAATACACTCCTTTCCCACCCACAGTTGCTGCTCATATTGCTGTTTTAAACACTTCCCTGCCTGATAACTGCTTTTCGAATGAGGCTGGAGAAGCAAAGCGTCCTGCAAGATGGATGATCTTCTGTTCCTGCTTATACTACCAGCTGTTGCTTTGTATCTTTCTGCGATGTATTGTGAACTTAGCTCCAGGGTATGTAGAGCAGAGATTTCCAGTTTGGTTTTGTTTTTTAATTCTAGAGTTTCTTCACTTTTTAATAGAGCAGAACCAAAATGTAACCAAACTTCACTTAGTAACACAATAAACAGAGCCTATAAAACACACCAGAAATTCATTAGAACATGCAGACAAATACGCTCTTGCTAATGCTTAGATACACAGAAAAAACATGGGTGAAGAAATGCAATTTTTGGTAACTCCATTGAAAGATTTTTGTAATGGTTTCTTCTCTTTTATATTATATTCCCCTCAAACACTGTTGGTAAAATGATAGCCTTGAACATCACTTTAATTATAGAACTCAAAGTGTAATAAATAAGCTGGTAAACACAACAGCTGGGGCACGGGGAGAAAATAGTCAGGGTTTATGGAGGGAAGGCATTCACATATGGTGCTTCACAAACATGAACTGAAACCTCTAGGGCCGTTTATGAGGATCTTAATCTCTGTGATTAAAGATGGTTTCGCCACCCCAGAAAACCTGCTTGTAAGTCCCACGATGGCCCATTATTTTCAGCAGATCCACATGCAATTTTGAAGAGTGCTTCAAGCCCCAGTATGCAGGGTATACCATCCAAATGAAGAAGACCTTAAAGCAATCCCAATAGTGTCACGGTGGAGGACATCTCTAACACATGGATCAGATTCAATTTCAGACAAGCTCTTGGAGCCACACCCCAGTGCCAGGTAAGCCTGAAGGCAGAGACAAGGGCAAAGGCAAAAACTGGACCAAAATTGCAAAAAGTGCAATGCATTGCAGCTTAAAGTGCTTAGTGCCCATAATTAGGAGATAGATTTCAACCTTTTAGAATGATGTGCCTACAGGAAAGCAAACAAACAATTGATAGTTGAGAGGAAAGGGGTAAGGCCAGCAGAAAGGGACAGTGCCCTCTGTAGAAACCAGAGGCCCACATTAGAATCAGATGTCACCGCTGTGCTCTCCACTCCTGCAGTGGTGGATGCCTGCCATGGTCAATTGTTCATGTTCAACCGTTCATTAGGCAACCAAATTTCTTCTGCCTTCACAGTCCACCTCCTTGTGTTTGGGAGGTGGACTGAAGTGGCATTGTTAGGAATGGACAAAACTGCTCAGTCTGCAGGCTGAACGGCTGCTCCTTAAAGGCTTGCTAAATGCTTGCTGGCAGTTGCCATGTGTTCTGGATTAGGGATGTGTAAGAAATACATTTCAAACTTTTTTTATCAGAATTTCCCTGCTTTACATCTCCCAGACGCAAACATGGAATTGAATGCAACCTGTAGCCCAAGTCCATACATGTCTGAGCTTTCAATGTGCTTCACAGACCCTTCATGTGTTTGCCAATATGTGTGCATTTGAAAAATGAACATGAATGTGTGCATGAATTTTTGTGTAAATAGGAAGAAGAGGATAAGGATGAAGGTGAAGAAGCGGAGGAGGCAGCGGCAGTGGCAGCAGTGGTGGTGACTGCCACCCCCAGTCTGATATGGTCAGGGGTCAGAATGGGCTTCATGATGGAAAGTTCATCTATCCATTCCCCTGATCATTTTTGTTGCCTTCCCTGCACTTTTTCCAAATCAATAATGTCCTTCATGGATCACTGCCTTGTCTTGGCAAAGGGGCTTACATAGCTCAATGAAGCTATGAGCTATGCCATGCAGGGTCACCCAAGACGGACAGGTATAGCAGAGAGCTCTGACAAAACAGGTCAGAGCAAAGAGCTCTGACAAAACATGATCCACTGGAGAAGGAAATGGCAACCCACTCCAGTATCTTTGCCATGGGAACCCCATGGACAGTACCAAAAGGCAAAAAGATATGACGCCGGAAGATGAGCCCCACAGGTTGGAAGGTGTCCAATATGCTACTGGGAAAGAGCAGAGGGCTAGTACTAGTAGCGCCAGAAAGAATGAAGCGACTGGGTCAAAGCTGAAAGGACACTCAGTTGCTGATGTATCTGGTGGTGAAAGGAGAGTCCGATGCTGCAAAGATCTATACTCCATAGGAACCTGGAATGTAAGATCCATGAATCAAGGCAAGCTGGATGTGGTCCAACAAGAGATGACAAGACTGAACATCGACATCTTAGGACTCAGTGAACTAAAATGGACAGGAATGGGTGAATTTAATTCAGATGACCATCAGGTATACTAGTGCAGGCAAGAATCCCTCAGAAGAAATGGAGTAGCCTTCCTAGTCAATAAAAGAGTAGGAAAAGTAGTACTGGGATACAATCTCCAAAATGACAGAATGATCTCAGTTCGAATCCAAGACAAACAATTCAACATCACAATCGTCCAAGTCTAAGCCCCAACCACTGGTGCTGAAGAGGTTGAAGTTGACTGGTTCTATGAAGGCCTACAACACCTTCTAGAATTAACTCCAAAAAATGATGTCCTTATCAACATGGGGGATTGGAATGCTAAAGTAGGAAGCCAAAAGATAACCGGAATAACAGGCAAGTTTGGCCTTGGAGTACAAAATGAAGCAGGGCACAAGCTGGTAGAATTTTGTCAAGAGAATACAATGGTCATAGCAAACACTCTTTTCCAACAACCCAAGAGACAACTCTGCACATGGACATCACCAGATGGTCAACACAGAAATCAGAATGACTATGTGCTCTGCAGCCAAAGATGGAGAAGCACTATACAGTCAGTAAAAACTAGACCAGGAGCTGACTGTGGCTCAGATCATGAGCTTCTGGTTGCAAAATTTAGGCTTAAATTGAAGGAAGTAGGGAAAAGCACTAGGCCATTCAGGTATGACCTAAATCATATCCCTGATGAATATACAGTAGAGATTACAAATAGATTTAAGGAGTTAGAGCTGAAAGACAGAGTGCCTGAAGAACTATGGACGGAGGTTCGCAACATTGTACAAGAGGCAGCAACTAAAACCATCCCAAAGAAAAAGAAATGCAAGAAAGTAAAATGGCTGTCTGGGGAAGCTTTACAAATAGCTCAGGAAAGAAGGGAAGAGAAAGGCAAAGGGAGAAAGAGAAAGATACAAACAATTGAATGCAGAATTCCAGAGAACAGCTAGAAGAGATAAGAATGCCTTCTTAAATGAACAATGCAAAGAAAAAGAAGAAAATAATAGAATAGGGAGGAGCAGAGATCTCTTCAAGAAAATTGGAGATATGAAGGGAACATTTCATACAAAGATGGGCATGATAAAGGACCAAAATGGCAGGGACCTAACAGAGGCAGAAGAGATTAAGAAGAGGTGGCAAGATTACACAGAAGAACTATACAAGAAAGAGCTTAATGTCCCTGATAACCCTGATGGGGTGGTCACTGACCTTGAGCCATACACCCTGGAATGTGAAGTCAAATGGGCCTTAGGAAGTCTGAGCAACAACAAAGCTAGTAGAGGTGACAGTATTCCAGCTTAGCTATTCAAAATCCTAAAACACGATGCAGTAAAAGTGCTAGACTCAATATGCCAGGAAATTTGGAAAACTCAACAGTGGCCACAGGATTGGAAAAGGTCAGTTTACATTCCGATCCCAAAGAAGGGCAATGCCAAAGAATGTTCAAACTACCCCACCAATGCACTCATTTCACGTGCTAGCAAAGTGATGCTCAAAATCCTACAAGCTAGGCTCCAGCAGTACATGGACCAAGAACTACCAAAAGTACAGGCAGGATTTCGAAGAGGCAGAGGAACTAGAGATCAAATTGCCAACATACACTGGCTCATGGAGAAAGCTAGGGAGTTCCAGAAAAACATCTATTTCTGCTTCATTGACTTTGCTAAAGTCTTTGATTGTGTGGATCACAACAAATTGTGGCAAGTTCTTAAAGAGATGGGAGTACCAGACCATCTTATTTGTCTGTTGAAAAACCTATATGCAGGTCAAGAAGCAACAGTGAGAACTGGACGCAGAACCACTGATTGGTTCAAAATTGAGAAAGGAGTTCGGCAAGGCTGTATACTGTCACCCTGCCTATTTAACTTATATGCAGAGCACATCATGAGAAAGGTGGGGCTAGATGAATCACCAGTTGGAATTAAGATTGCTGGGAGAAATCTCAACAACCTCAGTTATGCAGATGATACCACTCTAATGGCAGAAAGTGAAGAGGAACTAAAGAGCCTCTTGATGTGGGTGAAGGAGGAGAGCACAAAAGTTGGCTTGAAACTCAACATTAACTGCGATTGCCATTTTGATGCCCCTTCCCCCAGCCTGGAGAGAACCCTGGAGATCCTCACAATAGATTGTGGTTTTAATAACCCTAAATACTTGGTGTCATCAGCAAACTTGGGGACTTCCATTTCTCCTAATTCTAGGTCTTTTATGTTGGGGTGAAAAGCATTGTTTCTAATACAGAATCCTATGAGACTCCACTGGTGACATTTCTCTATTGGGAGAAATTGCCATTTATTCCCACTCTCTGTCTTCCATTCTCTAACCAGTTTGTGATCCATAAGGGGACCCCCTTTTATTCCATGACTGATTAATTTTCTCAGGAGCCTTTGGTGCAAGTCTTTGTCAAAAGCTTTTTGGAAGAACTTGCATGAGGTTAATTTTTTGCTAATTTATATATGCCTTGGCAGCCCCAAGCTTCCAAATGTAAGGCACTGGTTACTGTTCTGAATGGTCAGAAACCTATGGTGCAATCATGGTATAAATATTAGTGCTGTGCTGAAAAGCTATCCCACATTTATTCATCCATGCTGATTCAATTTGATAGAGAAGAATTTGCTTTCAAAAAGAAATAGACCACAGAGAGAAGAATGCACAAACTTGGCCACCTTGCAGTGGCTAGGCGAGCTCAAAAACACCCAAAATAAATGATATGATATCCTGAGACTGAGCAAAGACAATGGTACCTCTCTTGCAAGAGAATTAAAGAAAAAAATTCAGGAAATTAGAGGAAAGATTTTGGCAAAGGGATAGTGCCACCTCTTTCCTGATACAGCACCAATGCATCTCTCACACATGTGTGGCAGTAGATAAAAAATGAGCCCAGCTTAGGAGGCCAGCATCCAGTGGCAACTGAAACAGCCAAGCCCAGTACCAAAAAGAGAAAACAGCTGCCTATCCAGCCCCTGCCACCAGTGACAAGTTCTTCCACAAAAGACATTGGGCAACATTGTCTCCCAATTTGCTCAGTATCAATAGATTGGAGAATTTCAAGAAGCCATTTATATACAGCTTCAGTAAATACAACCAGTATGGTTTCTTCTGTTTTATATATGATATATGATGTCAACTTATAAACATAAAACAAATAAACAGTATTTTTCATACTTAGTATTCTAGATCATGCTTCACAGGCAACTATCCATCAAACTATAATATGGGGATTTTAATGTGTCCTTTGAGATTATTCATAGCCTAACATAAACTGAGATAAAACTCATTTTATCACTTCAACAATGACCCATATATTTATACATCTGCATTTCTGATATGTCTATATATATGAAATCCTTATGAGAAGACAGAACAAAATTAAGAGCTGTCTTGGATACAAAATGCATAAATATACAGTACATCATATCCATCATATCACCATTTCAGAATGGTGCAATTGAACTAAATCTTGCTGCTGCTGCTTGAAAAGATTACCCTTTGTAGCTACTTCTCCTTCTCCTTCTCCTTCTCCTTCTCCTTCTCCTTCTCCTTCTCCTTCTTCTTTTGCTTCAGAACAGCTGTCAGACAATACATCTTTAAGTTGCAGGGATTTGTTAAGCTGTATACTGTTTCATGAGACAGAAAGACATACAGGGTAAGTGGAACAAAAAATGCTAAAGTCAAGATTAGCTCTTATTGCACCCATGTATTTTAGGGACGTACTTCCTTTAATGCAAGTAAATCACGACTCCTATTAAAATCTGTGTCATTACGTGAATCCATTTTGCAGCTTTTTCTTTTCTCATTACTATCTTTCCCTTGAATAAAGTTGTCAGATATCCTTTTTGAATTAGACACTCTCAGTTCTTTGTGGTTCATTTTGCCTCCACTGATCTCTCAGTACAGACAGTAGCTTCCAGTAATTATAATTTAAATAATGGATTTCAAAAAGAAATGCACTTGCCAATTATGCTATGGAAGAAAGAATGTGCATATGTGAATGGGACTGCATAAAAGAAAGGTTAAGAGAGAGGGATTCAAGTAAGTCTGTTCTGGTTGCTCTTTGGATTGTCCTCATTTTATTTTAACAGGTGTCATTTTACTGTAGTGAGAACCAATTTTCATTGTTCTTGTATAGAAGTGATGAGTGACCTGAACCATGGCATATAATATGGCTGCCATATTTCATTTCTATAAGACAAGGGTGGGCAGAAGGTAGATGCTTTGGATCTCAACTCCAAGTAATCTGGACCATTGCACCCTTGCTAGAAAGATTATTAATATTTATTTATTTATTTATTTTCTATAACACCCATAGCTGAAGCTCTCTGGGTGGTCTAAAACAAAGACGTTCTTGCAAGAGAGGACATTGTCAGCAAGTTTGGAAAGAAAGCTGCCCTGATTCTGAAAACACTTATTTCTAATATATTAGGGAAGTAAGTTCCAAAATTGTTGTGTATCCTGTGAGTCCTTACCTGTAGACTAGGCCATTGGAGGGCACACTTAGGAAAAGGTTCTAAACATGTGGGTATAAAATGTGCACAAGTGTGTCCTAAAGTTTGGCTTAAAATGTTTGAAACTGAGCCTGTACATTTTCCCATAAGAATTCACTGTTAGTCCATCTGAAGCAAGTATATCTCTCCATGTCAGTTTTACTTTCATCGTAAGTGGCCACGGTATGGCATCCTAAGAGCTATTGTTGGCACAGTTACTTCAAATGCTAAGTATATGGGGATGATGTACAGAATGGACATAAGCCGATTCTCATCTCCATTGTGCGTGTTCACCAGTATGTCCATTCTCACCCATTTCTGTGACTGGCTGGGACAAACTCTGATGAAATCCAATCCTCAAGCGTTCGTGAGCTTCCTCTTGGGCTCAGCCCAATCTTCCAAAGGAAGCCAAGCTGAAAGGAATTCCACAAGGGCTCATGGAGCTCAGGTTGCAGAACTGGCAACCTTCTTCCATGTCAGGAGGGCTGCCTTCCTGGGCAGCCCAAGTAGGCAAGCACCCCACAGGCAGCTTTGGTACCCCACTCCTTTGGAAAGAGGAGTGGCTTCCATCGCTGCTTATGGCATGCAGGTGGGCACTGCTTGCACAGTGCATGGGACTTGCTTCCCCATGAGCACCCCATGAATGCAGGATGAGGTTGCCAGGAACTTGGACTCTGGGCCTCTGCAAAGCAGACCAGAGTTTGGAGAGCTGAGCTCAGAAAGCTAGCAGATTCCCCTTCCCAGACAGATTCCTCACACATCCCTCTTTCTGGGTTGATATTTTTATTTCAGGAAGAATCCTGAAAAATAGTAATTTTAGCCATTTTTAAAGTGCTTATAAAGAAAGGTTTTCTACTACTACTACTACAACTACTATTACCACTGCAGTTTTTAGCTTCTCCAAGAAGCTAGAAATTGATGTGCCTGATGGATGGGTTTCAAGTATTTCTTCAAATTGTCCAAAAAGCAGCAGAACATCCTTTCCTGGTTAACTGCACAGACATAAAAAAGATTACTATCTCCATCTGCCAGTGAGGGAAACCATTCCCCCTCCCCATTCTCCCCAGATAGCTTCCTAGTAGCCTCAGAGTGACCTTGTCTGGGCAAATAAGATTGTTTCTCAAATCAGTACAAGGGAAAAGTAAGATTTCTCTTTTTTTTTCTTCTATACAATTAACCAGGAATGGATGGCATTTTATGATGTGCTGCTTCCAAGCCTTCTCAGAAGCACTTTTGTCCTGCTTAGCAGGCAATATGATTTGCAGCTAGAAACTGTTACAGAAAGAGTGAAAACCGCTGCTTGGACTAGTTCACACAATCTGCCTTTCAGAATGGGCCATTTTCCAGTCAAAAAATGTATTGGGGAACTATGCATCAGGCCGTTGAGTGGATCTCCCACATTTCTTAAGCACCACCAGTATTTAAAACACTTATTAATTTATCTTAGGGCATAGCAAAATAAAGCAAAATATTCAACCAGGCCTGCACAACCTTTGGCTCACAATGTGAACATGGCCCACCAGTGACATCACACAAGCCTGCCACGAGCCTGCGCATGACTCCCCAGCCCCGTCAAAGTTCCTGGCAGCTTGTAAGTATAGAGATTTATGAGGCTCCATGTAGGCCCTTCTATATTTCTAACGAAGTCGCTCATTACTCAGATTGGAGGGTGGCATGCTGAGCTGTCCTGCTTTGCTGCACAATTAAGTAAACTGGGCATGAATATTATTCAAACCTGCCTTTTCTTCAGCTTGTGAATATCCATATTGCTGTTTGGATGTAAAAATGAGAAATAAATCATAAGTGTTTTTCTTAATAGTTATTCCTATGTTGTGCAAGTGCTCTATTCAGAAGCCGTAGTAGCTGAACAACTGGTCTTTTTTAATGGAGGACCAGAAACATTTGGTATGGCAGATAAAGCCAAAAACATTAAGTTGCTGTGCTCATGCTAATTATTTTTAGAAAAAGTATTTGTTTTCTTAAACTATTCATAGCCATTAGCGATTTCCAATTGCTTTGGTGGGATGTATCTACTATGATTTTTATTATTTTGGCTAAACACAAAAATATATTATTTGAGATAATAAATTAGGCTTTTTTTCCTGTGGAAGCAGAAACAGTGCAGCATTTGTATGAATGCCAAATCATTTTCACTCTGTTCATTATTACAATGGATGCTAAAGGGCATTTACTGTAACAAGAGTAATCATAATGAAATTCAATTTAGACTGAATTAATAACAGGACACAAGTGTTGTATATGAATTTGACAGGCTTATAGAATCAAAATATTTGGGCGGTATGTCTAATTCACATGTATTGAATCAATGGCAAAGCAAAACTGTCATTGATTTTAAAGGAGCTGAATTGTATTCCCAGCAGTAATATTGCACAAGGCATTCCTTGGTGGATCCTTAAGCAACATGAATGTATCTTTCTGATTCTCTGAAATGAATATAATTTTACAAATAACAAAGTGAGGAAAAAAGAGAACATCACCCATCTAATTGTCATCTTCACACACACAGGCATCCTTTAGAAAGCTGGAGTGTAGAGCCTGCATTACATTATAGACTGACTCTCTCTCTCTCTCTCTCTCTCTCTCTCTCTCTCTCTCTCTCTCTCTCTCTCTCTATATATATATATATATATATATATATATATATATATATATGTAATTTTAGAAAGGTCTATAAATAATATTAAGTTTTAAGCATCATGTTTTTATAATATGTGGAAGCATTTTAATTAAACTGGAGCCCATAAAAGCCATTTGTCAAGCTGTCATCAATACTGAGCAAGCCCCTCTTTCTCTTTAATTCAGTGTGCAACTGGGCACAGCAAGCTATGTTTCCAAAGAATTAGGCAGCAGCTTGGTTTATTCCCCTTGACCTGGTTCAGATGACACAGCAACCCATCATGAATAACTAGCCACATGTTGGTGATCTGAATGCAGACCAAAAGAAAAAAAAAATCTTCCTTTTTGTGACCCAAGATTATTTGTGGCTTTGACTTGACATCTTGCCCTTTGACAGCTGTCACATAAAAGCAATGGGGGGATGTGGTTGGAGCCTCCCTGGTTCAACACCCACAGCTGGTATCTTCTGCACTTTGCCAACAGGTACCCCCTTAGACCTTGTCCAAGCATCTAGACACCTCCACAGCTGCTCAAGTGTTACAGTAATGCTAATAAAATTAGGAAAAAAATTTACAAATATGGGGCACAACATTATTATTACTATATTTGATGAAGATGGTGGTGGTGATATAGGTAGCAAGCCAGTAAGAGCATCTCCAAATTTCTGCTTGAGCACTTTGGGGGGACTGTCACTGGCTGTCATTTTGAAGACTGCTGTTCATGATCAGCAAATACTAGTATTTTTTTAAAGGGAAAGGAAAGGGGAAAAGCCATGGAAAAGTGAAGAGCACCCATCAAATCTCTTTGCATATTGTCTGGAGGATAGATGGGAAAGGAGGAGGAGAACAACCCACAGTGGGCAGGATCATCTGTTAGGTGCACACAAGTTCTTCTCAGAGTAACTAACTCACCATGCCTCATTACCATATTGGATTACTGTTCCTTGTGAATCCTCCCAGGATATAAAGGTTCAGATACATCCTCCCAGAGAGTCCTTGAAGCAGGAAAGGGCAACCACTATTATTCCAGGGACCAGATTCTCTCTCTCCCAGAACAAATCAACAAACCACATGACATTAACCTGAAACCACTTCCTCTCTCATGACATCCTACCCCACTTGCTTTTTTTAATCTCTGCTCCTCTTCCATTTATTTATTTATTTATTTATTTATTTATTTTCATCATAAAGAGATTTCCTTATTTGCTAAAAAAAGCCATCAAAGCAGTGTACAGAAATTTAAACAAGAATGCCTTGGAATAGTAAAAGAGAACATTAAAAATAATGATATACTAGAAAATTGAGCAGAATCATCGCATGGCTCCCAGATAGCATCTAGCGAGCCAAAACTCATTCTGATTCCCAGTTCTAAGGCTGACAAAGAATTTGCATCTTTTTGCTGGTGATCTGTGCTCAGATCCCCTTCACACACACAGCCAGTATTGAAAGAACCATGTTACTGTTTTTCTGAGGTCTTAAGAGTGTTCCAGGGTGTACAGTGGGAGGACACGAGGTCCATCACATACAGTGTATTGTGTGGAGTTCCAACCTTCTTCTCTTTCCAGGTGAAGCACCTCCCCAGATGGCCAAAATTGGCCAAATGCCTGATTTTCAAAATAGCTCTCCTAAATTCTTTTCACTGATCCTCCACCAAGTCCCCAGTCCACATACCAACCACGAGCCTGATTGACATACATCCAGATAATCCAAATCATGCAGATACAGCTGGAGTTGCATTATCACCACAGTCTCATTCACCTTAGCCAAGAATGGCCTATATTTGAGACAGATCTATATGTATACAAATGTCCTGAGAAAAAGGGAGTTTTCCATAATAAAATTCTGGTTATGGCCTGATGAAAAGGGGAGCCCCCTGCTCCCACAAAGAGGCATTCATCATTTTCACTAGCCACATCACTAGCCAATTTCAATGGCCAAGAAAGGCTAGGATCAAACAGCTCTCACTATGCTCAATACCTCGATGATGAAAGAGATCAGACCTGCATGAAACATTTGTAGATATTGGCATAACTTTCAACAATTTTCCTATTTCATGTGAGTAAATTTGCATAACATTCTGGGAAATATGCTTGCATGAGGAATCATTTGGAGAAAGGGGGAATTGGTCGGATTCCCTGAGCTCAGGTCCCTGGACTCCAGTCTGCTTTGACACAGCTGTGAGCCCAATTTCCAGGCGAGGTCACCCAGCGTTAGAGCAGCACTAGCCAGAAGCGGGGCCCCACATGAGTGCTCCCCGAGCAGCATTCCTCTTCCATGCCATGTGCAGCAGCCTTTGTTCGTGCTGCTTCACTTGATGCAGAAGAACACGGTTTGTGCGGTGCTCACCAGGAATGGAACCCATAAGAACACTGGTCAAGCAGCATCCCTCTTCCGCAACCGTTGCAACAGTGTCAGGATCTGAACAGCTGCAGCTCCATCTCTTGCCAGAACCAGGTCCCAATGAGCAGCAGCTTGCGGGGTGGGACAGGGACGGGAGAGCTATAGAAGAAGAGGTCTTTGCCTTGGCAGTGATGGTCTTCTTGATTTCCTGTGGTGCTTTCTGGTTGTTATTTGTACTCTTGCTGCCTGAATCCCTGTCCTATATATGCCCCCTGCCTTCCTGTCTCTTGGATCTTTGCCACCCCCTGTTCCTGTTTTAACTTGCCTTGCTTCCTGACCTTGCCTGCTATACTGAACCCCTCCTTTTAATTCTGCTCCCAAATGTCCATTCCCTGTAGTGTTGTCATTCCAGGTCCTGCTCAATGCCCTGTTCTGACTACATTCTTGTCTGACTGCACCTTTCTCTGGGTTGACCTTGGCCTGTTGTGACTTGGACTTGTTATTGGACTGCTGATTGGCCTCTGGACTTGTACCATCTTGCCCATGCTGCCTGGTGGTTCTGTCTAGCATCCTACCACATATGATACAGACTCTGGCAAGCAGCCTTTGCACTGCTGCACATGACATAGAAGAAAAGGTTGCCAGTTGCACAGCCAGAGTTCTGTGAGCATTCACAGACTTCCTCTTGGCTTAACTTGCTTTCCAAGACAGGGCCAAGCATGAAAGGAAGTCCATGAAGACTAGAGGGATGGCTTCCATGGAGTTCCAATGCACCCCTACTGGGGGGGGGCGGGGAAGAGGGTGCATTTAGTGACCCAAAAGTCCATATGTCTTAGAAAAAGCCAGCCTACTGCAGAACTTGATGCACAGAAATCCTATTTCATTTGAATCCTTTAGAGGTTTCTTCAGCTTCTTTAGATGGTGGAATTGCACTGCTATGTAGAATGCTAGTAACAGCAATAACAATAATGATAAAAATAGATTAGGAGGAGGAATAGAAGGGGAAGAAAGGGGAAAATACTGGAAAAAGGCAAGGAATTCTGGATGTAGTATTGTGCTATAACTGGGTAAGGAAGCCCACTTTAGGCTTGAACATAACCAGCAGGAGACTTTATGGAGTTTGATTGGAACTGAAAAAAAGTTTTAAATTTAATTATTTTAAGGATCAGAATCTATTTACAGAATAGTCCTTAAATGCATGTGTATGCATGGCTGAGTAATTTATTTAAATGAATGGCTCAATTTCCTTTTCTGCTAGTCCTTTTGTATTTAATTAGATCCAAATTAATATATCTCTTTTATACAGAGATCTCTGTCTGCATATATTTAAAGCTTGTACAACATCAGGTGCCATGGAGTTGCATAAATAATCCAAGGAAGGCATATCTACCTATCTATCATCAATCAATACTCACAATCACAAATGACATCACTGCATTTAAAATATTTGCAAATAGTTTTCTATCTTACATGCTAATATTCTTCCTTTGAAAAATTAATTCCCAATAACTCATTCATTATCTAATTAGTTTTCTAATTGCTGATGGAAATTTATTCTTCCTACTAATCTTCCCATGATTCAGAAAGTTTAAGGTAACAGTACCCATTTATTTCAGTGATTTGCTTTTCATTACTCTCATATTTCAGTTACGATTTTGGGAATTTGTCATTTTCATCTTGCTTTTAATTAATAGATATGGAAGACACCATTCTACTGGGTTTCCACCTGCTAGACGGAAGACTTTGAGATCCCTCTGCATCTTCTGGGCTAGTGCCACCAACCTTGGAGAAGTGATGGAAGCCATGTCTGCCAATCCTTTTTGATTTTTTCCATAGGATTCATGTTGACAGGGGCAACGCCTGGCCTCAAGAGGACACACCAGCACCATGCAACCTTCCCCTCCTGCTCTTGCTGCATTGTGCAGCCCTCCCTCCTCCCAGCTACTGCTACCACTGCAACAACCACACAGACTTTCCACCCTGACCCTTCCAAGCCTAGTTTGCAGAGTCTTCCCATGGCAGCAAAGAAAAGAGCTCACCGAACTGCGACTGGTAGAGGCAAAAGAGGAGGATCGTGCAGTGCAAGAAGTGGGGATGGAAAGTTGTGTCGCAACAGCAAGGAGCATTGAGATCTTGGTGGCTCTGGGCTGTCACAAGATCTTGGCGCAGGGCAGTGATCTTGCAGGGGGTTGGCCATGCACTGAGGTCTCCAGAGCACAGGAGCAACAGAAGAGTACAGCTTCCAAATAGCTTCACCAACCCATTGCTTGCTGCTTCCAGTTCGCAGCAGGAAAGTGACTGGTGGAACTCTCCAGAGGTGGTAGTGGGATCTCAGAAGTGAAGCTGTGGCTGGGCTGAGGGTGCGGGAGTGGGGCAATTGTCCACCTCTCCAGTTCTGCCACCTCACATGGTGCCTCACTGTACTTCATGGGTGGGTGGGTCCTTCCCTCATCCAAGTTCATGGCACTGACTGTGGAGAAAAGTCTAAGGATTAAGGATTGTACCTCAAGACCACAGTCCTATACAAATCTCAGAAGTTAGCCCCAGATTTGGACAATTCTTTTATGCGTGATAAAAGGTCTTACCATGTAAGTTACTACTTCCCCCTTTTTTTCCATTCATCATGGATGTACATCTGTTGAAAGTTTTCCAAATATGTGTCTACTAATCAAAATATGCAGTTTTAATCTCAGGGAACATGAAAGCATATTTCTTTCATGCTTATCCTTGAAGAATAGAATTGGGACACTGTGGCCTTCCAGATGCTATTGGACCACAACTCCCATCATTTTCAGCTATCCTGAATAGACTGATGGGAACTATAAGTCATCAACTTCTAAGGTTCCAAGGCACTTACAGAGCAAGATTGGCCTGTTCTGGACAGTAGCTATACACTTACAGCAGACCTGTTGAAATATGTGGACTTAAGCCATGATTTATACAAGTCCCACCACTTTTAATACATTCATTTACTCCATGTGTTACTTAGTCTGGATCTAGTCAGGCATTTCAAATTCCCTTTTTCACATTGGAAAAGTATCTGTCAAATCATTTTCTCGCAGCAAGGGATGGTCAAATCTGTCATTTTTGGTTTTCAGTTTTTCCATGCTTTCATCTTGAATTTTGAGACTGGATCCAATCTTAATTCTTTGCATATTTCTTGTAATGCATGCATTTTGTCACACATTTAACTAATACACTCTTTTCTGCAAGCATTTTTCCTAATATAATGCAATTTGTTGATATTAATTTCAACAATATAGTCATTTTATCTACACTTCTGCAATATGCACAGAAGGGGAGGAGATAACTTTTGATTGGAGAAGTGTGGAAGGATAACAGACTTCTAGCCTCATTCTGGTTTGCAACTAAGTAAGTTCACATTAGCATGCAAACTGATAAGTTTCTTCCCCATGCCCTCTAGCAGCTACACTTTCCATTATTTACTCAAGTGTAGAATCTGGATTAGGTCCATAGGTGGGGTAAGTGTGTTTTTAAGCTCTTATCTTGCCATCTACACCTATTCTAAAGTTTTTAGAAATGTTTGTTATGCTGGTTTGGACACAAAGTCATAAACAGTATGCGTACCATAGGAACGACAGTATTAGAATAAAGTCAAATAAACAAGCAAGCATCTAGGCAAAAAAAGTAAATCTTTGGCTAGAGATGACTTCTCAATTTATGGGGTTCTTATTGTTACTGTAATGTAAACATTTGTCTGAATGTTCCTAAAGTGTAATTTGGAAGATAATTAGATTTATGTAAACTCTGTCTGGAACTGCTGATAAAAAAGCATTTACCTAAAAGTTATTAGTTATTTTTTTCCCATAGAACAACCAAGTCTCCCCACCCATTTCCATTTAAGTCTCTTTATTCTCTGAAGCATCTACAGCAGCACCCATTCCATTGTAAGGCATGAATCTTTGCATTAAAAGGCATCTTTTGTAGATCTAAAGGAACACTTCTCTGCTTAATCTCTTTTTTGTGTGTCTGTAACTAAGTGGGGAACAGAGTGTTCTGTCAGATGGGGATAGGCGGATAGTCTTTAATCAATCTTAAAATGCACAGGTTTGTGTAGCTCCATGGCTGAATGTTTTATGCTAATACTGGAAGTTTAATTTTCATCTAACAAATCCCTTAGTTAATATATGGAAGCGACCTGCAGGGTAAAAAAGAAAAAGAAAAAGGAGAAAAGAAAAAGAAAGTTAAATGAAGAGACATGCAAATGTATTTGGAAAATTACTGGCACACTTAGTTTTTATTTATGTATGTATTTAAAGGACTTCCACCACACATGTCAACCCAAAATGTTTACAGAGTGGTTTTCATAGGATTAATTAAAGGAAGACAGACCCTTTTCACATGTTTGCAGCCAGAATTTCAGGCTACAAAAGGAAGAAGTGACAGGATGAAAAAAGGATTTTGAAATGGCACATAACTTTATATTCAGTGCTGCTATTCCTCTATAGCAGAATACGTCCACCACTTGAGAAAATCTTGTTTTCATCTTTCTACAGGAATCAGACCTAGGACTTTAATTCTGCTTGCACCATCTTTTCATAGCTCATAAAAACTAATATGTTTGGTGTTCCTTGTGCTTGTACAACCACTAATAGGGAAAAAAACTGCCTCTAAGATACTAGTCTACAGTCTTACACCTACTTGCCTGGTAATAATTCTCATTGAACTCAATGGGTTTTTCTTTGAGTAAGCTTGCATAGCATTGCACTGTAAGGCCGCAAGCATAAACCTTATTCGAAACTGTACCTCCCTTACTCCCTTACTCTTTTTATTTCATCCCAAGTGGCAATTCTTATCTTGTCGGCTGATACTGGCGTGAAGGGTTGGCTTTCCACATCAGTGCAAATGATATCCGAAAAGAATTGTCCATGCTGCTGCCATGGAGAAAAATGCCTCAGCTGCATGGCAAGCTACTACACATGAATACCAACTTCAAATGTGTTAAGAGGAGCCACAATCTGGCAGCAAAAACATATAGACTGGATTACAGCTTGGCTGAAAATGTTAAGAATGAATTGAAGCTCCCCTGGATCAGCTGTAGGATTCATCTAAGCCAGCTTCCCTTTCCCAGGATAGGCTAGGCAGAGATACAAACATAAAAGTGGCCATCCCTATTGTTACACAGAGCATAGTTTTCCGTCAATGAGTTAATGACACTATAGGTGGAATCCTTTGTACACTTAGAACTAAGCCTAACTAAGGAAGCATGCATCTGACTAGAAACATAGGAACAGAGTGAGTCAGAAGGGTCCTCCTGGGCCATCTAGTCTGACCCCTGGCTCTAGCCGACTCCAGTCATGACATGCCTACCATGTGCATGACCAAAGGATTCATATGAACATGTGGTACATAAACTTGAGGCATTTCTAACAGGTTTCAGCCCTGAAGGAGAAGGGGTAAAGAAAAGTAAAATGTATAGGTGAAGAGCAGCATTTCTCCAACTGTGAGTCTCCACACTTTCAGGTAGATTTCAGGTTACCTAGTACCTCTTTGGTTGAGGGCTCACATCACAGACACTGCATAGGCAGTCGGGGCAGTGGAGCTGGCAAGAGGGCAAAATGAATATTTGAATGGCATTTTAAAAAGTATAAATAAAAAGGAATGGGAGAAGAGGAAAGATGCAGGAGTTTGCGGATGTAAAAGCTAAAGCAGGGAGAGATGGAAGAAACTAGCATTGGGTGCAGGGTACAAATTAAGTGTGAAAGGAGAAGGAAAGGTACAAAGAGAGGAGGTTAGTCTGATACTTTGAGGGGCATATGAAAGGAAAGACAAACATAATGTAAAATAAGTCTTCTGCCTGAAATAAGTAAGCTGAGTAATGACACCTGATCTCTGTGTTCACTCGAACAAAGACAAACGGTAGAACTTCTTGCTACAAAGAAATGACCATAATAATAATAGTAATAGTAATAGTAATAGTAATAGTAATAGTAATAATAATAATAATAATAATAATAGCAAAGGGGCATTGGATTTCAATATAGACTTACTTCAGTCATTCTCGGCTGACAATGCCCATCTCTGCTTCCTTCTGCTGCCATTATGTGATTGGCTGCAATGAGGCACTATTCTTTATGACTGGCTGGCCTCAGTCATTTTCAGCTTTCTCTGCAGGGCTCTGGAACTAGACAGCATGACAACCTCTGGAATAGAGGGTTTCGTGCATTTCTAGAATATTTGCAAACTATGTGTACCTACATCATGAGAAATAAGAGAAAGAATAGCCAGTGCATACCTGTAGGCCAAAAGTGAAGAGTGAGGTAGTGGGCATATACCTTCCAACTCCAGTGTTCTACCATACTCAAATGGCATTCTAATAACAATCACTCTGACAATAACTCTCAAGGCTGGGTGGCCAGCATGTATTTGGAAAACTGTCTATCTGTGACACCAAAATGAAGTCTTGCTTGCTCGTTCTCAACTCAGGCTATTCAAGTACAATGAGACTTCAGTCCAGAGTTAGGCCCCAGCTAGGCATGAGGGCTGACTGAAATGTAGTGAATGTGGTATCAGTAAGTTCCCAGTAAATCCAGTTTGTATGCTCTTTCAACCTTCTTTAGCAAATGTGCAGGGTGCATATTTGGCAAATGGTGATAAAAATCCAACAACCAATGGCACAAGAGTTGAAATTGTCACCTCCTTGTCACCTTGCACTGTTCGTAGCTTCTAAAAATGGCTGGATAATTTTGCTCTATCTCTTGCATAATGATCCCTTATGGAAGGTTCCATATTGGACTGGCGAACTTCATCCAGCGCCTTCTTCAGTCGTTCTTCATCGAGAAATGCTTTAATATGCTGCAGGGTACTGTTGCATCCAATGCTGGTAATTTGCTGAATAGTTACGTCTGGCCCAAAAGTTTCTTCAAATGTCCCTTTAAATTCCCTCCCTCCCTCCTTCATGCCAAAAAGAGCTGAAGCCTTGACCTACCAATACCCTCTACTCCCTACCCTGCCCCCATCCCCTTGTAACTCCCTCCTTCCCACTGCCTCTGCTGTATTTGAGCCTGCCTCCAGTCCACTATCTCCATACGGGGGACAGACTAGATGGTGAAGGGAACCCTTCTGACTCTCTCTGTTTTGATATGGCCCAAACTCTGGCTGCAGCATTCTGGATCTGCTGAAGCTTCTGAACACTTCTTAAAGGCAGACTGACTTATACTGCATCATGGTATCCAAATCATGAGATGGAACTAAGGCCAGATCAGATGTCTCTAGGAACTAGTGCAGTTGGCAGTGATGGGGACTGGAGTTGGGAGACTCCCAAGTCTGACTGAAGTCATGTCAGTGACTCGACTTGGACTCGACTTCGATATCTATCAAGTTCACTGGCTACCACCTGTTTCACCTGGCCTAATTGAAAGGCAGCCTTCTCATATGCAAACCTCCCTGAGTCTTAAGATCTTTGCAGAGACTTTTTTCTTCTTCCCCTTTTCAACTTCCTTCTTCAGGGCCAACTTTAGTGGTCAGCCAAGACAGGGTCCTTTCAGTTCTATTCCCAGGCTGTTGTATGTCCTCCCAAGAGAGGTGCATGCAGTTGCCTTTCTATTGTCCTTCCCCTAGAAAGCAAAGACCACTTTTGGTCTTTAAGTGGGTCTGTCAAGTTTCATGCTCTTTTAAAGAATGTTTCTCCTTGTAATTATTATGTTTACATTGTCACTTAATGCACTTTATTGCACATTTATTTGTATTGTGCACTTAATGCATTTTAATTGTCTTAAGCCATTTCAATTACGCCTTTATGTGTAAGCCTTTTTATTTATTTATTTTTAAAAGAGAAAGAGAGGCAGGATTCAAATCAGATAAATATATTTTCCCTTGAAGGTAGAGAAAAGCATTTTTTTTGGAGAAGGGGAACCATCTGTTGGGAGTGTGCACACCTCTGCCATAAAGTTTTCTGGAAAGAAAAGAAACTGGGTGGTAGCCTAAATTAGGGTTCAGGCAACCTTTTCAAATCCATCCCTCTAGCATCTGCAGACTTAGAGAAGTCCTGCAAAGCAAGCCAAGGGGAAGTCTGTTAATGTTGGTGGACTCTCAGTTGTGCAACCAGCAACCTTCTTGTCAGGTGCAGCTCCGAAAGAGTAGCAATGGCATGCATGGAAGATGGGTACTGCTTGCACAGAGCACAGGGCTTAATTCCTGTGGCGCACCCTTCAAATGCTGAGAGCACTTTCCAGGAACTCAGACTCGTGGCTGATTCAAAGTAGAGCTGAGCCCAGGGAATCTGACTCCCAAGCAGATTGCTCACACATCTCTAACTTGAATACAGGCAGTAAGTGGAAATCAAGTGAATCAAGAATTATCTCTCTTTCACACATGTACACACACTATGAGTAGGAGAACTCTCAAATGATAAGGTTGAATAAAGTGAAACGGATACCAAAAGTGAAGATTTGACCCACTTTATTGAGTAACACTGAGTAAAACTTTACTGAGCACATTTTCTCCTGGCTAGGCAGCCAGAAGTATAACATAACAGGCTGCTCAGGTCAGACTTTTAACAGAGTGACAACAACTACTACTACCACCACAGAACATATAATGACCAAAAAATGCAGACTAACAGAGAAACTTCTTTGGCTTTCAGCAATATTCCCCTACTCTGTCATCCCCATTTTCATCCAAAGCCTCTAATGCATCTAGAACTTTTAATTAGCTTGGCATCCTTAATTAGTACACCTATTTTAAAAAAATGCAAGTACAAATTAAACCGTTGTTTGAACAATTGTTTGGGTACGTGATCCCTGACATTGCTATCACAGCAAGTACTGCAGAAGTCTGAACAGGGAAGAAGTATTGTGAATGGGAGGGGAATTGGCTGAACAAAAACAACACATATACATCAGTGGTAAACCCAAGTACAAAACAACTTATGACATTAACTTCTATTTAATGTAATGTAAAAAAATAAAAACATTACCTGGAATTTCAGCGCAGGTGCTTAAATAAGATAGCAACAGATAGAAACTGCAGTCTCTAGAATACTAGATCCAGGATGGGAATGGATGTACACTTATTACATTTCACCCTATTGCATCTAATTGACGAACACTTTAGACAGAGTGCCCTTCTATTAACCTATTTGGACTGCTGCTTTATTCAAGACAATATACTGATAATTTGTCCTGGTAATATCACCATGACATTCAATTACTGTGAATCATCCACATACTGCCCCCACCCAAAGGGGGAAAAAAGCCCACTTTCACCATAACAACATTTCTGAGGGTAGCGAATTAAGAGGTCTGTTTGTTTTGGTTTGATATTGTCCACTTAGAGAACAATTTGTAATATAATCTTAATTAGCCTGGGTGGAAAGCAAAGGCATAGGCCCAACCCAATCTGCAGGGGGAGGAAAGGAAACGGAGCAGAGGATTGTGTATGTGTGTGGCAGACAGGAAGAGGGAAGGAGGAAATGCAAAAGGGGGGAATAGAGGGGGTGAAAAGCAGAGGATGAAGGGAAATGGCTTCATGGAAGGAGCTGCACGCATGTGGCAAAGGAAGAAATAGTGAGAGGGAGGAAACACAGAGAAATGGAGATGGAGATGTGGAGAGCATGAGAAGGAGGTGGCAGTGAAAAAAGCAGGAGGAAAAGAAGTCAGGTGCAGAGGTGGCAGGGCCAGAGAAAGCAAGGCGGTGGTTTTGTGCTCTGGAGCTAGAAGTTTGAATTGATGGGAGCAACAAAACTTCCAGATGTATTTGAACGGTGTCTGTTCTCTGCAGATGGATGGGTGTTAAAGGAGGGTGTGCACAGCCTTGAGGCTGCCCACCTTTGTCTTTGGCATCTGGAATCTGGCCCATGTGGGGCTGCAGCCCTCAGGCTGAAAAATGTTTCCCAGCCTTGCCATGCAAGTTCCCTTATGGAGTTCATTGAGTAAGTTCCCAGCAAGTATGTAAAGGACTGTAGCAGTGAGCAATTAAGCCATGCCATTGCAAACCTTATACTTGCAGTTCAGCAAGGCTGGATTGTGGGTTTTAGTCCAAGTGCTAATCTATCATCAATTTGCTTGTGGAAAATCTACTGCGAAAAGCCTAAGTAAGAGTTCAGTATCTAATGAAAACAATAAAAATACAAGTTATACAGCACAGAAAAAGGGTGTGTAGAAATATGTGTTATGCTTTGCAAGGATGTGTCTGCATTATTAATCAGAAAATGCATCAGCCACTGTATATGAGAAAAACTTTGAGAGTTTTTCTCTAGCTTTCTTTCCACAATATGGAAAGAAAACTTGAGGGCCACTCATATATGAATACTTTTTTTCCTCTAATATATGGAAGTGATGGGAAGTGGTTGAGGCCCCATTGGTGAGGGTGTTCAAGGATAGGCTGAACCTGCACATGGTAGGCATGTCATGAGCAGAGCTGGCTGGAGCCAAGGGTCAGACTAGATGGCCCGGGAGCCCCTTCTGACTCACTCTGTTTCTATGTTTCTATGATGCTGGAAAAATAATAATGCAAGACCCTTATCCCGATAATTATTTACTTAACTTGGCAGATATCATTTCTCAGTTAGTACAGGCACATGAAATATTTGTCCCTATCCAGTGAGGAAGAATGATTCACTCCTTTTTGTAAAGCCGAATGGCTTCAAAGCAGTCATCAGAAGGAAGAATTCCATATTGTGCTTCTACTGTAATAATATGTACAAAATCATGAAAGAATTCTGAGTTATTTTGTTCTGCCTAATTTCAAGGTATCCTCTGCTTAATAAATCATATTACAAGTAGAAATTGATCAATATTTCACAGAAGGCAATGTCTATGTAGTAAACCGTTTAAAATCTATATTGTATAGTGTATGTGTGTGTGTGTTATATATATAATGTGTAGAACATATATAGTCATGTACACCCCATTTCTTTCTCTATATGGAAGCTTCAGAAGGAGAATATTACATCTAACCTTGCAACTCTGTAATATGTTAAAGATCAGTTGACTGCAAATGGATCTTTTAAATAAAATACTTCTAAAAAGGCAGTCTAGTCTATGTACTTTGTTGGAAATGGCCTTTAAATGCAAAGATGCATAATGGAAAGGATGCTGTTTACTGACAAAGTGCTTAGTTTGGACATAGTGGATCGAGAGGTCTCTGGAAATCTCAGTGCAATATAACTTAATTCCATGTCAGCTCATATCACTGAAGAATAAATAATAATGGAAGGATGGGAATAAGAAAGCCTTAAAATCCCTCCTGAGCCATATGCATGCTTCACTACTTAGCCTGCTCGCATATATATAATTCACATTGCAAACCCCAGATACCTTCATGTCGACACAATTTTATTTACCTAGACTTCTTATTTACCCAGATGTCTTGCAGCCTGTTCAGAGATGTAGACTTTACATTACTTCTTTACACACTAGATATAACTGGATAACTAAAATATCTATGTAGATGGGTATAGATATAGATGATATACATATAGATAGATAGATAGATAGATAGATATAGATATAGATATAGATATAAATATAGATATAGATATGGCAATTTCATATGTGGCATGGTGTCTATCCCAAAAATGTTTCTGGTGGCAGAAGTTCCTAGATAACTTACGAGATGACCTCACTTCCATTTCAGTCTCCATTTTGAAAAATGAAATGAAATGGCATTCATAGCTGATATGAAGCACTGGAAGGGTCAAATTTTGGCTGTTCAAAGGTGAACTTTGACCCTTTTCTACAGCTGCTATAGAGTCTGCAAAGAATTAGAATTAGCTTGCAAATATTTTTGTTCTCTAAGGCAGTTCCACACATTTTTGCCAGACACCATTGATATAAAGCACTATTTTCTTAATTTTTATTCCTTCTCTCTTGTGGGGAGGGAGGCAGTGGAATGAATGTGGGAAGGTGCGGCCCACAGAAATGGGGTTCAAGAGATTAAATGTCTCTGAGACCTCACAAAGTTGGTCAGACCTGATGTAGAAGGGAAAATAGACTATATGTAAGGAAAGAGGCCAGATATAATATGCAAGATGTATGATGTGATAGTGAAAGTTTCCCCAGATGTCAACAGTTGATGGAGACAAGAGTCTACCACTTCTGGAGACAACCACTGTTCAATTGTAATGAAACAACTTGATTCAAGCCAGTGAAACATTTGCATGTAGAGTTAATGGACTATATTTACTGTTTGGAATGATCACTTAAGCAAACTTTTAGCTAAGGAAGAAATTAATATTTCAATGTATTGCAATTATAAACTGTTTTTTCTCACCACAGAAAAGAATAGAAATAATGTAACACATTCCCTTGCATGCTCTTACACTGTTCACAAACTGTATAGTAAGACAGTGGGACATGGGATAGGTTTAATGCAAAAATTGTTAAATTGCATTATTCCAGTTCACTACAGGTTCTCCTATTTGCTAAGTTATCCTTAACAATATCACTGTTCTTCCTACCAAATGTGACAGTTTTATTTTCTTGTTCTAGCTGATAGTTGTTTCTTTCCAGTCTCACTCCACCCGAGCCAGCAAACACACTGATGAGTGATAAACACTGTTTAGGAATAAACTACCTGGGACAGTGTCTAATGGGTGAGAAATGTCAGATTAAAATGATGCCATGAAATGTGTGCCCACAGACATTCAATCAACCTTGCTTGTTAATTCTCATCCCAACTAGATCATTTATTTCTGGAAGTGTTAGTAACAGCAGATAGTAATTATTCAGCAGTGAAGAGAAGAGTACAAGAGGTCACTTTCTCATTAAAATAGGAAAATTAAGTGCATTGGATTTAAAACATTGTTTCACCTTTTATTTAACATTATTTGGGGGAAATTAATCCCTTCTAAACTAGACAAATCATATGCCAGCCTTCAAAGCTGGAATGTTTGCGAGAAAGCAGTTGCCAGAAGAACTGGGGCTACTTCAGTGCCATTCTCTGGTTGAGAAAACTTAAAGGAGAGCACTAGACTAAGCAAAAGGAGATGAGTCCGGTGCCAGGAGGTGTCATTCCTGGCCCTGCTGTCTTGGGGTGGGGTTAGGATGAATCTTATTGCTAGAAGCAGAACCATAGGCTGGCTTAAATAATCATTGGAGCGCTGTGTGTGTGCGGGGCCAGAAACAAAAACCATGTGGATTATGTACATATGTGAAAGTACAGATAAGAGATACTTTCAACCTACTTTAGGAAAACACAGCATTCTTTATCTCATTATTTTTGTAGGATTGAATGTCCCCATTCAGTTCAAATCAGATGTACACTATTCAGTTCAAATCATATGTACACATAGTTTAATGCACAGGAACCAGGATTGTTTCATACCTGCCTGGATGTTCTTCCAACTTCACAAGTTTCTTTTGGATGCCTCCATCAAATAAGGTAAATACGAAGCCACCTTCACAGTGTAATGGTGGAATGTCCTCCCTAGAAGAGCTTGCCTGATACCTGCATTGTGGTCTTTTCCAGACCTCATGAAGAACCTTTAATTTCTCTAGACATTTTTGTCCTTCCTTTTTTTGTTTTATGGTAGTGTGTTAGAACATCATGCTGTTCTTGGCTTTTGCTTTTCCCCTCCCTATTCTAAACTTTAAAATCTTTTCCTTCTATAGTTCATCACTTTTTATGGTTTCCATTTTTGTTACTGTGCAAGGTTCTTTGGCCATTGGGCAGTATAGATACACAATAAATTAAAATATTTGGGTTCTATTAATTTCAAATACTTTTGAAGTGAGATGGTATTCTTTCTACAAATAGGTCTGTTCAGGATGTGATTAAAATTATATGAAGGATAGGATAGAGATCTTGTGCTGGCTCCACTTCTATTCCTTTCTTGCTGGGCGCCCCTGCTGCCTTCAACACATTGGATGGGTGACTTCTGCAGTTAGGTACTTTTCTACACATATAGGCTCTCTGGATGGTTAAGAATTCTACATAACCAGGGTTCTAAATTGTTCACAGCATCTACTTGGATTAGAGCATTCCCTGCTGAAGAAGTGATACCATCTACTTGTGGAAGGTTGCAAAGATATCAATGAGAAGATGAGCGAGCTGATGGAGCACCCAATTTTAATTATGTGATTGGAAGTTTTAACGAGTTTGTCTACAGTCTCTTTTATCAGTGACTGATGCTGCAAACATCTACAGTGGAGAAGAAGGTACAGATACAAAGTTAGTTAGCTATGGCACCGGAGAATCCGTGGATACGATGTTAGTGCTGGATGAATATCAGTGTTGATGGAGAATAACACAAGACACTGGAGAGTTTAAAATGCTTGAAAAAACACAAGCATTTTCATTCAGCACCTAGGGAGGGAGGGAGGGACAGATCAGTGTAAATCCTTTCTCCTGGACTGCATTCCACATCATGGTGTCAACAGAGAGAATGCCAAATCTACAACTTTAGCCAGCATGTAAACAAGCAAGGAAATCCATTAAAAATGCCATGGCACTAGAGAACCTGTTTCTCTCCCATGAAGAAGTGTTTTATCTTTCTTTGATTATATCTCATCAAAGAATATAATCTCATATGCTCATATATGCTCATATGTGTGTGCGTGCGAGAAAGAGTGAGTTCTTTTGGCCTTTGAACAAAGGCCCCAATCCCATATATATTTACCTGGTATTTGACATTTATGGGATTCCACTATTGTTGCATACACTTACCCATTATATGGTAACGACTGTGATCTGTAAATTTCCCTTTCCTCCTAATTAGTGTGTTTTATGGTTTTTCTTGGGTGGAGGGGCATTCTTCTTTTTTGCTGAATGTATTTTAACCTGACTGCAAAATGTATTGTATCTCAAAGAAAAATGGTGTAAATCTTTTACCAGTATAATGAATCCAGCCTTTCAATCAAATGAATGCATTCAATTGTTAGATGAACAAATAGAGAAGGTGAAGTAGAGTCATAAGCATTGTGTAGTGGTGAGTGGAACTCCTGTAGTGATCTTTAGAGTTATTGTTATCATCATTATTTATTACATTTCTATACAACTGAATAGCTGAAGTTCTCTGGGTAGTTTACAACAGCACATAAGTACAATGAGAACACAATGTAAAGTAATAAATAACATTAAAATCATACAATTATACTACAAGTAAAAACCAGATTTTAAATTGATGAAAATGGAAGGAAGACAAGTGCAGGTTTGTTCAACATTCACAGGATATTTTGGGAAGGGAAATACAAGAAACTAGGAAGGAAAACCTCTGATTTCTTTTGTTTTGAGGGGATATGCAGGATGGTGGCCTCATGTTTATTTTAGTTGTCAGAAATGGTGGCCTGGTCTGAGGTTTTTTAAAAAACTTGTTTCCCTTTCTTAAACTTTTTAAAAAAAACTAGATGAAGAAAGAAAGAAGGTGAAAAACAAGTCTCTAGATACTTACAGACTCATTGCTAAAAATGAGAAAATTTATTCCTTAAGAAAAGAAAATCATCCCTTAAGAAAATCATCTGAATTTCTCCACCTTATTCTCATGTATCAAGAACGTACTTTCCAAATTTCACAACCAGAGAAAAGGGCTGAGAATATATATGGGGGAATACTTTAAAAAAATTAGCCTTAGCACATATGTGTCCGAATCCCATCTGCAAAATATGAATATGGACAATTTCTTGTATTAGAAAGGCAACTAGACAATTTCATTTGCGTTTTTTCAGAAGCTGTCCAAAACTAGTTCTTTTAAACTTTTTTTGTGCTATAAAATTGGCTGTTAATTCTGAATATTGTTCAATGAATTGGTGATCCTTAATAGTTTGTTATTGGTTCCACTTCATTGTCTTGAGCATTGATTTTATTGTGCATTTTATTTTAATTTCTGTCAGCTTTCTTGAGAGATACCCCTTGAGCTCTTAGACAGCACATGTATCCTAAACAATAAAGGTGATACAAAATATGTCAAATGACATTGTCATATCCTTTCTGCTTATAAAACTATTATGACACATGTGCCACTCTTGCATACTTAATCCAGATTAGAGGCAAATAATTTTCTGATAATTAAAATTCAGAGAAACTACTCGCTTGGGTAGAAGACCATGAATAATGGTGACACTTTCCCAATTGCACCTTGTAGTTTACTATTTAGTTTCAGCTGTGAATACCATTTTGTGAATTGATTGCTATTCTTCCAGCTGCAAATAAATGCATAATGAGCTTTATTATAGTTAGTTACTCCTCTGAATTTTAGCAGGGAGGTAGCATTTTGTCATTTGCAAATTCAATGACATAGAAACTAAGTGTATTAAATTATTCACAAAATGAAACATTTCCCTTTCTCAAACTTCTTTTTGACTTCTGAAGTTAACAGAGGTCCTGTTAAGAAGGCGGCAGAGATTTCATAGAATAATAGAATAGTAGAGTTGGAAGGGGCCAAGAAGGCCATTGGGCCCAACCTCCTACTGGTGCAGGATGCCAAACTGCACCATCCCAGATAAATGTACAGTTACTTCTTGAATGTCTCCAGTGTGGGAGAGCCCACAACCTCTCTTGGCAACTGGTTCCACTGTCATATTGTTCTGACAATTGGAAAGTTTTTCCTAAACTTCAGGCAGCACCTGGTGTACTACAGTTTAAGTTCATTTTTCCTTGCCCTGTACTCTGGGATTAATGAGAAGAGGTTTATCTCTTCTTTGTGACAGCCTTTGAGGTGCATTCATTCATTTTCTGTTGAACAATTTTCAGCCTGGAAGCCCCAGACCAAACAGTAACAACAGAGGTCCACAAAGAAATCTGCATTGCTTGATTTAAGACAGGGAAATGGTCAGAGAGCAGCTCATCTTCATACAAAAGCAACAAAATGAAAAATCATTCTCTCTTTCTTTACAGATCCATTTTTAATGCTCAAATGAACACATTTATTGCAGTGGTGTCTTCTAGCCGCATGTAACATGTATTCAGAAGCAGCACATGCATAAAGTCCAGTGCATCTATCCAAACATGGGGAGATTATTCAAAATACACCCATGGCCATGTACATCTTGGATCCCAGACTATATGTCCAGAAAGCAACAGATCTTTGCATAGGCTCTGCCCAGATGTTACCTACAAACACACAGAGGTAAGGAGGAGTGTGACCAGGATCACTCTTTGCCACTTATGTGTTTGTATACTAGTGAATGTCTAAAAACAGCTGCATATTTTGTACCTCCCCGCCTGAGACTAAGGACAAAAAGATTGCACAAACAGATTGCTTATACAGAAGTCAATCAAACAGATAGCTGAATCTTGCTTCAGGACCAGTGCCACAAGGGGGACCTCCACTTCATCTAAGGGCAGCAGACTACCTTGGCTGTCCCAGGGAGGGATATATGACTTACATCTTTCCACTGTCCCCTGGCCTCAGCATCTTGCCCATGAGGTGTCCACCTGGACAGCAGTGCCTGGTGTGTTCAATGCCAGTGGAGGACTTTATTCATTCCCAGGTTCAGTCTGAACTCTTAAGGAGCTATCCATGGTCCTGAACTCCTTCAAAGTTCCCTTTAAAGATAGGATGTTCTGCCCTGCTGACACTGTCACTACCAGCTTCAAACTCAGTCTATTGAATGGCAGGGCCAGACCTGGTCACCTGTGCTAGCAATATCAGTGTTCAACATATCTCTTATAAAGAAGTAGACTGAATTGCCAACTCTCTCAAGTAGGCCACATTGTGAGTGGGAGTGGGTGGTCTGGTCTAGGAATCGTTCTTTTAAGCTTTATGGATTTTGTACCACTTCAAAGCCTAAAATGTAGCAGTAGTAGCAGTAGTAGTACTACTAAATCCTGCCTTTGGAAAAAATCTGTCAAAAGAACTAAAGAGAAATGTGGTCAGTTGGGATGACTCCTGTTTATATTTTTGCTATTTTTCCAAGTGGATAGGTAGATTCTACTGCCCTACCCGCAACTCTACTTTTAACTTCAGGCATAGGCAGTGCATTGCTTTAATGAGTTTGTTTTAAATTAATTTAATATTTCAGAATTGGTTCTGCTGCCTCACTATTTTTAATCCATGCTGTGTCTATTTGTTTCTTTAGAGAGGGCAATGATTTACTGCCTCTGTCAGAGTGAAAAAGAGATATTGCATGCTTCATCTTCAGAACATGAAGATCATCTTAAGAATGTAACACAAATAATTCACTCTCAATAAAATGTAAGTTTTAAAGGCAGGGCTACACAGCATCAGCTGTCCAAGATAGAAACAGCCAATTGCTGTTCACCTGTTTGTTTCAATACTGTGATGGTCTCTCACTCCGCATTCTACCAATTGGCAAGAACTCTGATGGTGCAAATGTTTACCCACAGATTCAAGTTTTTGGAATGAAGTATTGGAGCTTTATACTGCTTCTGCAACATATGGTTTATAGATGTGTACATACAGACTGAACACAGATGGGAATTCTCAGCATTAACAATCCAACAGTTATCTGTTCCTCTCTTAGATTTCTAAGTGAGCCCTCACACCCTAACTGCACTGCCAGAACATCAAGCAAGTCTCTGTCTCTCTAGCCTAAAATTGCCTAAAGTAGGATGGAGTAGACAAACACTGTTCAAACTGGTCAAGGTTCTTTTCACCTTGTTCTAATTCCCAAAACATGAGCATCTTTTCTTTCCCCCAAATAGGAAATGCGTGCATTTCCAAACATTTTAAAATGCACACTTTTCCAAGCCTGCACTTCACCCAGAGCTTGCCCATAGGCTATTTTAAAGGATAGTATTTATGGATTGATTCTATTTTTAATCTGCCCAACAAGCAATGTTTTCTGGGAAGATTACAAGCAGGTCTTTCCCCCCTTTTTGTTTTTGTAGGGGAGGAAGCATAAAAATGTTGGATTGTTAATGCTGAGAATTCCCATCTGTGTTCAGTCTGTACGTACACACCCATAGGATTACTTATGAAGCAAATGTTTACCACCACCATGGGAACCCAACAATAGAGGGAAGGACCCAACGGATATCATTCAACTTACACCCCAAAATTGAAACTGGCCTTTCTTGTCTAGGGCAGATAACTAAAATATGCAGCATCTTTTCATTTGAAATATGAACTGCATGCAGTATTTTACATCTTACACTTTCTTTCCTTTAGGCATGAATGTGAAATCCCTTTTTGAATATTTATCTCAAAAAGAGCATAATTAGGCTTTACTGAATCACAGAATCATGGTGAGGGAAAGTGTTTGACACCTTCTCTCTCTCTCGCTCTGTCTTGCTCTCTCTCTCGCTCTCACTCTCTCTTGCCAGTGAAAACATTCCAGAAGGGACACAATTCTGTAATCAGTTATACAAGCTCTTTGAGTAATTGCAAAACTGCATCAACTTGTAAAATGAAGGAATGATGCTAAAGAGGGGAGTTCACTGATACAAACAGAGAAAAAATGAAGTCTGAAATGTTAGGGAGATAGAATTACAATCCATGAAACCAGTTTGATTTGGCAAGTGTTAAGTTCACTATAGTCTGAAACCTCTGTCATAAAGATACAGAAAGGACATAAAAAATTAACGTACACAAGCCTCAGAGAAAAGCAAAGCTACACAAGATAGATGTGATAATAGGGACATGGCCTGGAGTGAATGTTGGAATGTGATC
The DNA here is from genome assembly GCF_004798865.1 of Varanus komodoensis. Lineage (NCBI taxonomy): Eukaryota > Metazoa > Chordata > Lepidosauria > Squamata > Varanidae > Varanus > Varanus komodoensis. Next base: position 4,361,898 of record NW_025335409.1, read on the forward strand.
TTAGGAGTACATTTTAAAATATCTTTTTTTCTTATTGTTTGAAAAGAGATTAAATCACATTGATTAATGGGTCTGGTATGCTTGACTAGCAGGTTCTTACATCTAGGATAGCAATCATATGCCCAGGTACTTTAGAATAGCACTGCTGATCTCATTGGAACTTATTTCTAAGTTAACTTGCAAAGGGCAAGACTGTAATCCCTCCTGTACTGTAACCTTATTTGAGTTAATGGTATTTATTACACATAAGTATGCATAGCACTGGGATTTAAAATAGATAAATAAGAAGACTGAGAACTTTTTGATGCCATAACAATTTCAGATTCAGTACTTACTAGCAGATTTGAGTACTATATGCCCAAAGGTCAGCATTCCATTCACAACTATTCAGCAGGAATAGGCCCAAGCTCACGTTCACCATATTTGTCCTGTAGCAGTTCCATGCAAATATTTTCTGCATAGAAATTTGTGCATATCTTACTGCACTTTTGTCTGCACTTTTCCAATGTCATGCACACTTTGGCTTAAGTGTGTCTGTGTGCAGTTTATAAATGTATGCATTTGCCAGCCACACTTCCCCACCCTCGGTGGAATTCATTGCAAGCTCAGAAATTGTGCTTGGGTCCATGCTCGGTTACAGGTAAACCTCTAAATAAAAGTTGATTAGCTAATTTCTCACACTTGTTCAGGATTGGGTTAGGGTTAGGGCAGGTGACACCTTGGTATGGCACACCACTGTGAGCTGTTGACAGCTTTCGCTTTGACATACCATAGAAAAAGGAAACACCTATTTTACATTTACTCTTGTGCGATGCAGGTGAGGTGGGGATTTGAAGCTCATCACAGCTACCTTCATGAAGCAAGCATATTGTGGAGAAGTCTGATGGTGATGCCAGACTTTGTATAACTCAGTCGCAGGAGCAGCAAGTTGAACTGGCATTGTGATCTCATCCTCCATTGGTTTCTGATGAGCAGACCACAGTGGGAGAGGAGCTCTACAGAGATTCAGTGGAAATGTGAAAGACCGTGCTGCAAAAAGGAAGTGCTGATTCATGGAATTCCCTTGCCCACCCCATCAGCTCTGCCTTTTGCTTCGTTTCCATGGCTTCAAGTTGCAGACATTATCTTGATAAGATGATGAGTTTCCTAGCAGCTAAACTGCCCTATACCTTATGCATGTAACATGTCACATTGCTTTTTCCTCACTCTATTAGTCCCTTTTAGCTAAGTAAACTTCCTTCCTTCACCTGCTCATATGCACATTGAATATCCAAGGAGACCCACTGCCAATTGACAAAACAAGAAGTGAGTATAAGGACGTTGCAAGAGTCCTGGTGTATCAGACCAAGGTCAGCCTGGTCCAGGAACCATCCTCCAGCAGTAGCCCTCCAGTTGCTTCTGGGAAACCAGTAAGGACAGCATAAAAGTGCCAGCCACCTCGACTTGTTTTTCTCCAGCATCTGTTTTCTGGTTATGTGACTGCATTAGCTAATCCATAAAAGGGAATTAATTGAGAGAAATCATGGGCTTTTGTCCTAAGCATAGTCATGGCATATGCTTGTAGGCCCAGCCCACAGTGAATTTGATTTTTAATACTTTAATCATGGGCGCTTCTGCTGAACACATGAACAGGCTGTACGACTGCTTTCACTTTTCGTTCAGAGGAGATAGCAGGAGAAGAACTTCCTGTCAGAAACTGATAATGATTCAAAAAGGGCAATCATGAAATGAAAGGAGGCCAACCAATAAAGGCAGAGATAGGAAGAAGTTATGGAGCTGCCAGGAATTTTAAATATCTACAAGCCCCATATGATATACTGTAAACTAGATGTATACTCCTGAGCCTGCATTTCTGGATTGCTATTAATGCATCAACATTAATCCTTTGACAAAATTAGAAAAGCTAAAATGTATAGACAGCAACATCTCCTGCAGAATATGCATTTACATACCCCACTGGATGCCACTGTTTGATCAAATTTTAGCCCACAGACAGCCCGTTAAATTTTTGAAAATTTATACCTTCGAGAAGTTATTAATTCAAATTAAAACACAGTCATACTAGGAAACATGTTTTATTAAACTACCTGGAGCACATCTGCAGTGGGCTCAATGATCAGAAAAAGTTGTGGACTGCCAAAGATACTTCCTAGTACTGAACACATTTTATTGTCAGTGTGCCAGGTGCAGCTAGAAATAACAAAGTTCTGCAAAGAATGGAGTTCAATCGAGATGTTGACATGGTTTTTATGTAGTGATTCACCAAATAGATCCTCCTAGCAAATATACAGTTCTTTGTAAATACAGATCTTTGTAAATGCAGCAGTGGAGGATGCAATCACAATGCCAGTTCAACTTGCTACTCCTGTGACTGAGCTATACAAAGCGCAGCATAACAACTAGACTTCTCTGCAATATGCTTGCTTCATAGAGGTAGCTACGATGAGCCTCAAATCTCCACTTCACCTAGATCTCATCAGAGTAAATGTAAAGTAGGTTTTCCAATTTTCTTTTTTCAATGGCATGTCAAAGTGAAAGCTGTCAACCATTCACTGTGGTGTGGCTTATGAAAGTGTCACCTACCCTGGTTCGAGAGGATTGTGAAAAAATGTTCTTCAATGGGTCAGGAGCGGACTTACTTGATGGTAGTGCTGACAGCAGCATGCTGAACAATGTCAAACACTTGGCTCTAACCTCCATGCTTGCTTTTCACAATGGAATAGGCCAAGGGGCACTCTGGGTCATTATGGGAAATTAAAATGGCAGCCAGTCCCAACTGGTAGTGGTAACTGGACCATCAGGCCAGGTGTTTATTTTCTAAAGGGTTCCAGAGAAAGTGTCTACTCTGAGCCATACCCAAGGGGCTGTTGGGAAAATCTTTCCCAACGCTTAACAGGGTAATGCCAATAATCCATTTTTGAAGGAGTGATGGGGGAAATTTTCATCTGGTTTTCATTTTGATGTAAACATGCAACATTTGTAGAAAGGTAGTCACAAAAGCTTGTAACAGCATAAAACTGTCTCTAAGGTACCACAGGATTCTTGGTTATTTTTACTTGATTTGCATTCCACAAATCAAAGCACAAAGTGGAACACACTTAAGTTTTGAAAGCCACACTGTCATGCATTGTGAGCGCCAAACCATCTACTAACAAATATGTACAAAACTGAGTATATTCAGAAAGAACTGTGCACAAAAGTTTAGTGTGAATGTGTACATAATATTATTTTTGCCTATTGCAGGTACCATGAGTGTGTGTGTGTGTGTTTAAAATATGCTGTAGAATCGTGTGGATTTGAAAATGTTTGTTTGAAGAACAGTTTCTGGTGTAGGATGTTTTTAATGAACAGTTCAGAAGTTGGAGTGGAAATGACTTTCACTGTGTCAAACAGATTAACTTTTCCCAAACAAAGTTGATTGATCTACTTGTTCCTATAACCAAATGGTTACATGCATGCTATAGTAAGTTGTATTATTCAGCTAGGCTTCTGCATAATAATATCTCTTGACATTCTACATATGTTTTAGGGAATATTTTCTTTCAGAGAAACAAGAAATTACTATAATTATGGAATGGTGGTTAAAAATGGCAACCCCATGCCAAGCCAACCCCACTGATGAAGTTTGGTAGTACTTATCCAGGTCTTGATATTATTGCATTATACTTTCCCTGCATTGTAAATGCACTGTATGATGAAAACATTCAGTTGTTGTTGTTGATGATGATGATGATAATTTGTACGTTTAAGTTTTTTTCTGCTTGTTTAATACTTTTCTAAATACAAACAATGGAGAAATAAAAAATAAACATATATGTCTAGCCCTACCTCACACTATTTCCTGTGCCACTCATCCTTATCACATGCCATTCCTTAATATGATATTTTTTCTGTTATTCAACAAGATATACTCATATAGTGTGTTATTTCTTTGAGATGTCATATGGACAGATTCCAAAAATTCTATCAGTAGTTTCCATGTCCATTCAAGTTGTCTACCATAAATAATATTTATTCATTAAAAGATTTATAAGCTGCCTATTGTGCCATGGCATCTCTAAGCAGCTCACAGTCAAACAGTTAAAAACCATTATAAAAACTAAAACAACAACCACACATTAATCAATATAAAAACCCATAAATAAACTGCATCATTTAAAATACAAATAGGGTTTTGGTGGCATCTGGTAAATATTGAGATTTTGTTTAAAGGTAGATCTTTGTCTGGTATCAAAAGGAGTATTAGAAAGGTGCCAGATGAATCTTCTTAGGGAGAGCATTCCAAATCTGGGGAGCAGCTGCAGAAAAGGCCCTCCTCCTAGTGGCCATCCTTCTCACCTCCTTAAGGGATGGCTCACACAGGAGGGCTCCCTGTGTAGATCTCAAAGGCCAAGTAGGCATATATGGGTGTGGGTGCTCCTTAATATTCTTGACTGGCCTTTTTGAAGTGACTTAGTTAGGGCATTATTTAATTCCAAATTTCACAGTGAATTCTAAATTTCCAAATTTTACTGTAGCATTTCTTACCTTCGTCTGCTGAAAAAGGTTGGTTCACCTTGATCTAGGTAGACATAATGAAAAGGATCGAGCAATCTCATTTTTCAAGATTCTCTCAGTTTTCAAGAGTGTTTATCATTGGCTTAACTATTGCTTCTAAGAACAATCACTGTTTTGCTATTAAGCTTTGTGGGAGAAGAGCTGGCCAACCAATGTGCTTTAGACGATCTCATCCTTAAAACATCTAGCTGTATGATTTGTGACTGTAATAATGAAAAGCAGCCAGACCTTGAAATGACATTAGTTGCACTCTCAGACAACTGCAGCAGTTTCAAATGTCACATGGATGGGTGCTTTCTAAAATCAGATTCAATAGTCATTGGAGGTTTCTTAGAGTGACACTCAAAACCAGAGCAGACTCTACTAGGACTTAAATGAACTGATTTTGCCAACATTACACTGTGCTACAAGAAAGGACTGCCTAAGCATTTGATTAAGAACACCTTATTTATTTTGAATAATGAATTAACCAATATTTAAAAGGGTTGATACCACACTTGTTTTACTATAGCTCCATTTTACAAATATTTCACTTGTATGCGAATTATACAATCTTGCACTCAGTCATATGATATCACTATATCAGGTGTCATGTTTTATTCTTTTGCTACATACATGGTAGTCATAAATACCATGTCTTGATGTGCAAGATTGTCTTGAGTGCCACTTTCTTGATCTAAACATGGGGCAAGAAGCAAAGCATCAATAATAATTTTGGTTTCTCTAAGTTTCTCATTTTTTAGTTTAGCTTGTCCCAAACTTGGATTATTTCTTTTTCTTTTTTTTACTTTCTCATGAGAAATTTTATACCTATTTCTGGATTCTTTCTCCTAGGCATTTGTAATAGGAGAATTCTATAGTACAATTCAGAGAAGTGCAAATTTCAAAGGAGAACTGAATTTTACTTCATGATTGCCTTGAAAATGTGAAATGAAGTACATTAGCATTAAAATGTGAACTGAATTAATTTATCCCTTATCCCTACCTATAATGCATCATTTTTAATCCCAGCATGTACAAGGTTTGGAAATTTACATTAACAGTATCAAGAAATGGCATCTTTGGCTTCTTAGATGTACTTCCATAATTGGTGTTAGGCCATTTGCTTATGTTCTGCTATCCAGGAACAGCATTATTTCTCTATGCAAGTCCTACATGTAAAGATATAGCAGTGACATGTTGATTATATACAGTTATGGAACAATGAGGGAACACTGGTTCTACCTGGACTAGTATTGCATAGTGATAAAGAACATAAGTTGTGAGCTGCAAATTCTAAATTTCACCTCTCTAGGCGGCTGTAAGTAAGCTTACGACTCTCAGTCTGAGACCCCTAACTGAAATATGGAGGAAACATACTTTAAGAGCTACCTTTAAGAGCTTTTGTATGAATTGTTGAATAATGTATGCGGACATTTGGAAGACTCCACTATATGATTTGATTTACTTAATCAATGGTTTCGTTTGCTTACAGTGTCTATAAACCCCTGGACAATTTTACAGAATAGAAATGTTGTAATTTTCAGACCATGTATGCTCCCATGGCTGCATTGATTCAATTTGATCTCCACTACAGCCACCTTTCCTAATACTCTGACATCCCTTTTCGAGCACAGATGCTAGTGATAGCAGGGAAACCAAGAAAACTCCATGGAGAAGAGTAGGGTCCATATTTTGCCCACCTTAGTAGATGGAACTGATTTAGTTCAGCTGGTCTTAATCAACATATTTCTACTCACCACTCATGTCTTACTGTGTTTACAAGCTAAGCAGAAAAAAACAGAACCCCACATGGAAGAGCTACAATGATGCAACCACAATTCCATGCATGAGGAATGTTCAGTTTCACCCAAAGAGGACAGAAGCAATGAAGATACTTCTAACAGCTCACCAGTTTTGGGCCTGAATAGTTCTGTACAACTTGGTAACCCAGGAGGTAGGGACAGCACAACTGGACTGCTTCCCTGAACCTTCCCCTTTAAAAAGCAAAGATAGAAAAGAAATGTCATCTCCATTCTATTGCTGTATTCCTCTTCAAGCTTAAACCGGCCTACTGCTCATCGGCCAAGGTACAAAATAAGCATAAAGGTGATGCAGCCAATGGGAGAGCCCTCACAATGGTCCATCAGCAGGGATTCTGCCATGCTTCCTGATGTTTCGCATCCATGTGCAGCACACACTACCCTTCCTGTAGGTAATTTCAGGTCACTTGCTTTCCTGAGTGGACATTCTGGTTTTTCTTTTCTTATTGCTGTTGGCTCTTAAAAGTTAGCAGTATTTGTTCTTCTGTTTTTCCATCAAGGATAATGACTGAAATAATAAGACTGGATCTCACAGAGGTCTGGCTAATTACGTAGAAAGAAAAACAAATGGGAAGCATCAATCAC